>NC_143026.1:57997500-58202500 GCF_057628025.1 Oncorhynchus mykiss
CACTGGGATCTAATCATGCTATTTGGGTAGTTTATGCATTCTTTAAGGAATAACCGGGCAGTATTGATGAATGAATGGACTGTGGATATGTTTACACTTCACTATGGCCCTGAGGTGCAAAGCACACCAGAATTAGAAATGCAACAACAAATTAAGAAACATACTGGTATATCCTTGCTGTTATGAAATATGTGTGCATGTACAGGGAAAGCAATGAGTACAGTTATTTACTTCCATTGCAAACAACTGATGTGTTTATGAATGTAGCTTAAGTAAAGTGGTAGAGCAGGAGATCTTGACTAATCCAAGATGGCGTAGCAGTCAGACGTGTGTTTGTCTTGTTAATTAGTCTGTAAATAGTCAGTTTTAATTTTTTTTTAAATATATTCTAATCTCACTTTCCATCTACGAACTAAACATACTTTCCTGCAACCCGCCTCACCCAATGTGGTACGGATCTGCTATTTTTTAATACCTTATAACTGGAACCTCCATCAGAAGCTAGCCAACAAACTAGCTATTAGCTACTAGTCATTGTTTGCCACTGCTAGCGGTCTTCATCTTATAGTTCGGACACTAGCCAGCTTTAGCTCGGACAATTACCTGCCAGTCTGCACAGCGCGATATCAACCCAGAGAATATCGGACTGTTTTTCTCCACCACATCACCGGATTCCTGCAGCAAGCTCTGGACCATTACACCAGATCATCGCAGCTAGTTAGCTGCAACTGAGTGGCTACTGTTGGCTAACGCTTCTGTCCCGAAGCAAGTACTAGTTAGCCTTGAGCTAGCCTCGAGCTAGGCCCATCTCCCGGCCAGCCGACAGAGTATACCAGCTAATTCTTAGGCTACAATACCTCTTTTGCCAATTGGTCTGGACCCTTTATTGTCGACACGGAGCCCCGCCGATCCATCACGACTGGTCTGCCGACGTAATCGTCCAATGTGGTTTGCGATGTGATGTCGCCGAAGACCCATCTGCTACCCCCGGCCCGCTAGCTTTCTGAACACCATGTCTCCCGCTCGCCTAGCGTAGTAGTGACTACCCAACGGCTCCCTGACTCACCTATTGCTGCTCATTGGACCCTATGATCACTCGGCTACACAGCTGATGACTGCTGGTCTGTTCATTAACACTGTACCTCAGTTTGTTTATCTGTCGGACCCCGCCTCGAACCTCTCTGCCCATTCATCGCCATTTGCCTATTGTTGTCTTAGCTCTCCCGACCAACACCCGTGATTGCTTTATGCCTATCTCTAATGTCAATATGCCTTGTCTACTGCTGTTTTGGTTAGTTATTATTGTTTTATTTTACTGTAGAGCTCCCAGTCCTGCTCAACATGCCATAGATAGCTATTTTGTCCCACCCCCCATGCATGCGGAGATCTCACCTGGCTTAACTAGTGCCTCCAGAGACACAACCTCTCTCATCGTCACTCAACACCTAGGTTTAACTCCACTGTACTCACATCCCACCATACCATTGTCTGTACATTATGCCCTGAATCTATTCTACCACACCCAGAAATCTGCTCCTTTTAATCTCTGTTCCCAACGCACTAGACGACCAGTTCTTATAGCCTTTAGCCATACCCTTATCCTACTCCTCCTCTGTTCCTCTGGTGATGTAGAGTATATAACCTCACACTCAACGTCAACAAAACTAAGGAGATGATTGTGGACTTCAGGAAACAGCAGAGGGAACACCCCCCTATCCACATCGATGGAACAGTAGTGGAGAGGGTAGCAAGTTTTAAGTTCCTCGGCATACACATCACAAACAAACTGAATTGGTCCATTCACACAGACAGCATTGTGAAGAAGGCGCAGCAGCGCCTCTTCAACCTCAGGAGGCTGAAGAAATTCGGCTTGTCACCAAAAGCACTCACAAACTTCTACAGATGCACAATCGAGAGCATCCTGGCGGGCTGTATCACCGCCTGGTACGGCAACTGCTCCGCCCTCAACCGTAAGGCTCTCCAGAGGGTGGTGAGGTCTGCACAACGCATCACCGGGGGCAAACTACCTGCCCTCCAGGACACCTACACCACCCGATGTCACAGGAAGGCCATAAAGATCATCAAGGACATCAACCACCCGAGCCACTGCCTGTTCACCCCGCTATCATCCAGAAGGCGAGGTCAGTACAGGTGCATCAAAGCTGGGACCGAGAGACTGAAAAACAGCTTCTATCTCAAGGCCATCAGACTGTTAAACAGCCACCACTAACATTGAGTGGCTGCTGCCAACACACTGACACTGACTCAACTCCAGCCACTTTAATAATGGGAATTGATGGGAAATGATGTAAATATATCACTAGCCACTTTAAACAATGCTACCTTATATAATGTTACTTACCCTACATTATTCATCTCATATGCATATGTATATACTGTACTCTATATCATCGACTGTATCCTTATGTAATACATGTATCACTCACTAGCCACTTTAACTATGCCACTTTGTTTACATACTCATCTCATATGTATATACTGTACTCGATACCATCTACTGTATCTTGCCTATGCTGCTCTGTACCATCACTCATTCATATATCCTTATGTACATATTCTTTATCCCCTTACACTGTGTACAAGACAGTAGTTTTGGAATTGTTAGTTAGATTACTTGTTGGTTATTACTGCATTGTCGGAACTAGAAGCACAAGCATTTCGCTACACTCGCATTAACATCTGCTAACCATGTGTATGTGACAAATAAAATTTGATTTGATTTGATTTATTAACCAGACCCTGTAGCCCCCAGTTCTACACCTATTCCCCAGGCGCTCTAATTTGTTTATTTCTGTAACCGTAACAGCCTTGGTTTCATGCATGTTAACATCAGAAGCCTCCTCCCTAAGATTATTTTATTCACTGCTTTAGCACACTCAGCCAACCCTGATGTCCTAGCCTTGTCTGAATCCTGGCTTAGGAAGGCCACCAAAAATTCTGAAATCTCCATCCCCAACTACAACAATCTACTGCAGAGAGAGCCTGCAGAGTTCTGTCTTACTATCCAGGTCTGTGCCCAAACAGTTCGAGCTTCTACTTTTAAAAATCCACCTATCCAGAAATAAATTGTTATAGACCCCCTTTAGCCCCTGCTGTGCCCTGGACACCATATGTGAATTGATTGCCCCCCACCTACCCTCAGAGTTCATAATGTTAGGTGACCTAAACTGGGATATGCTTAAAACCCCGGCCGTCCAACAATCTAAGCTAGATACCCTCAATCTCACACAAATTATCAAGGAACCTACCAGGTACAACCCTAAATCCGTAAACATGGGCACACTCATAGATATCATCTTGACCAACTTGCCCTCCAAATACATCTCTGCTGTCTTCAGGATCTCAGCGATCACTGCCTCATTGCCTGCATCTGTAATGGGTCTGCAGTCAAACGACCACCCCTTATCACGGTCAAACGCTCCCTAAAATACTTCAGCAAGCAGGCCTTTCTAATCGACCTGGCCCGGGTATCCTTGAAGGATATTGATCTCATCCCGTCAGCAGAGGATGCCTGGTTGTTCTATAAAAGTGCTTTCCTCACCATCTTAACTTTTTATGGCTGCAGGGGCAGCATTGAGTAGCTTGGATGAAAAGGTGCTCATTGTAAACAGCCAGCTCCTCAGTCTCAGTTGCCAATATATGCATATTATTAGTAGTATTGGATAGAAAACACTCTAAAGTTTCCAAAACTGTCAAAATATTGTCTGTGAGTATAACAGAACTGATATTGCAGGTGAATCCCTGAGGAAAATCAAAACAGGAAGTGGCTTCTATTTTGAAAACTCCATGTTCCATAGCCTCCCTTTGCTGGACTTAAAGGGTTATGAACCAGCTTCCTTTTCCTATCGCTTCCTCAAGGTGTCAACAGTCTTCAGACATAGTTTGAGGCTTTTATTTAGAAAAATGAGCCAGAACGATAACATCGCGTCAAGTGTTATAGACCCCCCTTAGGAGTTTGGACAGCCATTGTTTTCCCTTCTCCTACTGTGAAAGACATTTGCGGTTGATATATTATCGATTATACATTTTAAAAACAACCTGAGGATTGATTATAAAAAACGTTTGACATGTTTCTGTGGACATTATGGAAACTATTTGGAATTTTCGTCTGCATTGTCGTGACCGCTCTTTCCTGTGGATTTCTGAACATAACGCGACAAACAAACTGAGGTATTTTGGATATAAAAATAATCTTTATGGAACAAATGGAACATTTGATGTGTAACTGGGAGTCTCGTGAGTGAAAACATCCAAAGATCATCAAAGGTAAACGATTAATTTGATTGCTTTTCTGATTTTCGTGACCAAGCTTCCTGATGCTAATTGTACTTAATGTTTTGTCGTGCAATCGATAAACTTACACAAACGCTTGGATTGCTTTCGCTGAAAAGCATAATTTCAAAATCTGACACGACAGGTGGATTAACAAAAGGCTAAACTGTGTTTTCCTATATTGCACTTGTGATTTCATGAATATAAATATTTTAGTCATATTTAATGAATGTAGCGCTATGCTATTCAGCGGTTGTTGATGACACTTATCCCGATATCGGGATTGCAGCCATAACAAGTTAAATAAGCATGCCCCGTTCAAAAAAATTCAAAAACTAAGAACAGATATAGCTCCGGTTCACTTTTGACTTGACTGCCCTTGACCAGCACAAAAACAACCTGTGGCGTACTGCATTAGCATCGAATAGCCCCCGCGATTTGCAACGTTTCAGGGAAGTCAGGAACCAATATACACAGTCAGTTAGGAAAGCAAAGGCTAGCTTTTTCAAACAGAAATTTGCATCCTGTAGCACAAACCCCCAAATATCTAAAGTCCATGGAGAATAAGAGCACCTCCCCCCAGCTGCCCACTGCACTGAGGCTAGGAAACACTGTCACCACCGATAAATCTACGATAATCGAGAATTTTAGTAAGCATTTTTCTACGGCCGGCCATGCTTTCCACCAGGTTACCCATAGCCCAGCCAACAGCTCTTACCCCCCGTGGCAACCTACCCAAGCCCCCCCCCCCCCCCCCCCCATCAGATAGCTGATGTTCTGAAAGAGCTGCAAAATCTGGACCCTCTCTTTCTAAAATTATCCACCGCAATTTTTGCAACCCCTATAACTAGCCTGTTCAAACTCTCTTTTGTATCATCATCAACCTCTCTTTCATATCATCACACACTGTATATACATTTTTCTATTGTGTTATTGACTACGTTTGTTTATCCCATGTGTAACTCTGGGTTGTTGTTTTTGTCGCCCTGCTTTGCTTTATCCTGGCCAGGTCGCAGTTGTAAATGAGAACTTGTTTTCAACTGGCCTTCCTGGTTAATAAAAGGTGAAATAAAAACAAAGTGAATAGCTCTGTGGAATGTAACCTTTCCAGTTTTATGGTTGGTCTATCACTGGCACTGCCCTCTGAAGACCAATGAGCTTTGTTGAATGCTATCTACTTCTGAGAGAAGCCTACCCTAGTCCCAATGGCATGACAATGACCGAGACAGCAGAACTAGAACAGGACAGCACAACAGATCCAGGACCATACTAAAAGAGGCATGGGTTTGAGTGCTAAAACCATAGAGATCCTATTAAGTTGCGTGTTCGAATTCCTAATTCTATGGCCAAAACTGTCATACTTTAGGGTACTTTTCACATAAAGGTTTGATGGATGCCAAGAGACATCCAAGTCGATATACACTTACTGGATAGTTTATTAGGTTCATCCATCTAATAACGGGTCGGAACCCCCATTTGCCTCCAGAACACCAGGAATTCTTCGGGCATGGATTGTACAAGGTGTTGGAAACGTTTGTTGCTCAATTGGTATCAAGGGACCTAACGTGTGCCAGGAAAACATTCCCCACACCAGTACACCTCCACCACCAGCCTGTGTACCAGGCAGGAAAGGTCCATGGACACATGCTGCTTACGGCAAATCCTGACTCTGCCATCAGCATGACGCAATAGGAACCGGGATGCGTGGGACCAGGCAATGTTTTTCCACTCCTCAATTGTCCAATGTTGGTGATGACGACATTATTTGTCTGTTTGTGGCACGCCTGTTAGCTTGCAAGTGCTCACACGATTCTTGCCATTCTCCTTCAACCTTTCGGAGTGCCGCTGACTGAATGTTATGTGTTTGTCGCACCATTCTCCGTAAACACTAAATACTGTCGTGCGTGAAAAGCCCAGGAGGGTGGCCGTTTCTGAGATAGTGGATCCAGTGCGCCTGACACCGACGATCATAGCACCTTCGAAGTCGCTGAGGTCACACATTTTGTCCATTATAACATTTAAACGAACAGTAACTGGATGCTGGCTGCCTTCTTTATATAGCAAGCCATGGCCACGTGACTCTGTCTGTAGGAGCGATCCTGTAGTTATTTTCATGACATGGTATTAGATGGGGCCAGATGACTTTCCATTCAAAATTGAAAACGGTTGAAAAACTAACTCTGTGTAGGTCTTCTCAGTGGAGTTTCAAATTCCCAAACCTTAACCAATTTTAATTAGTTTCCTAAACTTAACCAATCACATTTCTTGGCCAAACTTAACTAATCACATCAATTTCTACCCTTGAAGCAGAGTGTGATTTAAAACATTTTTTTTTTATTGTTAATTGTTAATTGTTATTGTTAATGAACCCTTGCAGTAGCATAGTCAGGGACTCAGTGTAGTGGTATTCCCATACAATCATGTGAAGCTTTGGGAACACAACTCCTTAGAGTTGACTTCCATTTCCTCCAAGAATCAAGTCTGGCGTCCTGCACATGGTAAATTAAGGGGGAAGTACTGTGTGGGGGAACAGGGTAGGCTACGGTGGTATACCTGTCACGTTCTGACCTTAGTTCTTTTGTTATGTCTTTGTTTTAGTATGGACAGGGCGTGAGTTGGGTGGGTTGTCTATGTTAGTTTTTCTATGATTTGCTATTTCTGTGGTTGGCCTGGTATGGTTCTCAATCGGAGGCAGCTGTCAATCGTTGTCCCTGATTGAAAACCATATTTAGGTAGCCTGTTTTCTATTCTATTTCTATGTTTCGTGGGTGATTGTTTTCTGTTTTCTGTTGTGTGTCTGCACCAGCCAGAACTGTTTTCGGTCATTCTCTTTGTTATTTCCGTGTTCATTTAATAAATATGGACACATACCACACTGCACCTTGGTCCTCACCTTCTTCCACCGACGACGACCGTTACAATACCACATACCGGGGTATTTTATAGCCACGGGATGGTTTTTCAATACCGTCAATATGTAACCTTTATTTAACTAGGCAAGTCAGTTAAGAACTCATTCTTATTTACAATGACAGCCTACCCCAGGCCAATTGTACACCGCCCTATTGGACTCCCAACCACAGCCGGATGTGATCCAGCCTGGATTCAAACCAGGAACTTCAGTGACTCCTCTTGCACTGAGATGCAGTGCCTTAGACCACTGCCCCACTCGTGAGCCCAATGATAGAATAAGAAAAACTCCAATCTGAGTCTAATCCACACAGTCAAACTCAGCTCAGTGTTTGTATTTCTCTCATCTGGCCCCAGTGCAGCCTGCTGTGTTCATTCTTAATTGGTCATGCTGATTCCTTCATCTGAGCCACTGTGAAAGTTGGTGGAGCAGTAATTAAACAGGGGATGTCTCCGTGTTAATTACATGACACAACAAACCCTGAACTAGAGCAGAGCAAGGATGGGTGGAAGTATAGTATCCAATCCCGTGTGGCTCAGTTGGTAGAAAATGGTGCTTCCAACGTGGGTTTGATTCCAGTACGAAAATGTATATAGTCGCTCTGGATAAGATCGTCCACAAAATGCAAATATTAGGAAGACCCACTAACTGGACAAGCTTTGTCTGACAACTGAGGGACTTCCTAATATGAATGCCGTACGGCTGAGTGTTCAATGAGACAGTTCTTAGATAAGTTGTCTGACCTGGAGAACCCACTTGTTTCAACAAGAGCAGTTTACCTGTCAAGTGGGTATTGTGCCATTATGTCTAGTACCTTTATATGTCTGTTAAGACAATCACACCCCCAATACGGATGATGTCAATGTTTTCGAAATAGCAGCGACTTGCCATAATAACGGCAGGCCCATTGTTATGTTGAGATACATGGGTACATTCATTTCACCGGAGGTCAAATCAGTGATCCGGAAGCCTCAGGCAGACGCCAGTGCGGTCTCACTCTTTCTCACAGATCCACTCACGGCAGTTGAGTGATGGTGCCTTCACTCTCCCTCATCACCTGTCAACTCACGACCAATCAGCCGGGTATATACATTAAAAGTGAGGAGATAAATAAATAGTAGACACCCGGATACGGAGACCGTTTTCCATAGAACACCGCAGAGCTTCCCCTTCTTCCTACATGGCTCTGGTCCCCCCCCCCCCCCCCCCCCCCCCCCCCCCCCCCCCCCCCCCCCCCCCCCCCGTCAGTGCGTTCAGCTCGGTCAACTCAGACAAGCCAATCTTCCTTAAGGATGTCAGAGCAGCAACACTGGCCAATACGCCCTCAGCTCTCCCAACTGACAGGTGCTGAGGGAGAGCAGTAGAGGAAGATGGATAGATAGACGGACCGTCGAGGCCTGACGCATTCCGAGTTCTGTGAGAGGCATCAGTCAATGGACACGTTGGCGTGTCAGGGAGTTACTGACTGCAGTAATCCATTCAGTGCCCTCCACCATTGCTACCGGCCATTTGTCTAAATCGTTTTCAGCCTGAGTCGTCTGATGTCAACAGCCAGACAGCCATGGGTCAGAGGAAGAGGAGGCGAGTTATATACCATGACATCGGTTGAAGGGAGAAAGGGATTGGAGTAACTTCCCCATTGAGAACAATAGAAGTACTTTTCTAGCTACCATGATGACAAACCAATTTAAACTGATCATTCAGCAGCCTTACAGCATCAACTAGCTGCATGACTCGGAAACTGACCTGCTAGCCTGACAACGTATCTACAAAGGCTTGGGTGTCTTTGGTAAGAAAAGATCAAGCAATGAAGAGATACGACACGTCAAATACCGTACTGTCACATTATCTGTCACCGGGACATGTTACTGCCACACTTCTTTGTTTGCGTCATGTGACCCTGATGCAAAACAAATTGTCAAACCACCTGTGATCCAAAGACTGCCACTCCTCCTGTATGGAACTAGGTCTTTCAGAGATGGCTTGCTGAGCACAGTAGTCTACAACTTGTCTTGAAGGCTTTGTGTCGGCCTACCCTTCAAGCCTAGGCAGGAAATACCTCAACCATGGACGCACACCCACACACATCCATCCTTCTCACCCCGTCTCACCCAGTCTCACCCCGTTGCGAGGTAGAACTGAGAGTATACTTCCTGTGGCGGCTTGGGTAAAGTCTAACATAAGCGTCTTAGGAGAAGAACGTACGGTACGTTCAGATAGATACAGGCTGACAGTGGGATAGCCTTTCCCCCAGACAATGGGGATGCTTCCAGAGTGAGCACCCGCAGTGAGCAGAGGTCTCTGATATTGACAAAGTCGTGGGCAGGAAAACACCGCCATATGGGAAGTCAGCAGGACAGGCTGCTTTCATAAGCATCACGCCTGTGTACAAATCAATTAGAAGGGAGAGGGGCCAAATGAAAGGGTTGCTTCACACACAGACGCACACATGCATAGATACACACACACACACACAGAAAGCGCTCACAAGCCAAAATGAACACACATACAACCTGGCACACACACACACATCCCCCCTCTATATGGATGCACACATACATATGTGAACTCACGCAAAGCAAACAAGCTTTCAATTTCCCAGGATTACAGCGATCCAGTATGATAACATAATCAAACTACCCGTGGTGAAGGAGAGTGAATGTCAGTAGAGGTGACTTCCGCACCTCCTTGCCTCTCCGTGTGGGTTCCTGCCATAATCGCGATGGCTTTTAAGGGCCGGCGTCCGAGTCAGAGGGTCTCTGCATGCGCCCACACGCCACTGTTTGAAAGGCGACATTAGGCAAACATTGCCTGTCGTGTACTGGGGTGTACTGGGGAACAGGCAGAATTGGCTCAGTTTGGCGCCACAGTGAGACACAGAAGACCATGGAAATGTGTTCCTAAGCAGCATGTTTATCTCAGTGCCCATCACTTTCTGTTTCATGGTTATCGTGTGTGTGCGGGTGTGTGTATAGAATGTGTACGTGTGTGCTCTGCCTGTATGAGTATGTATGTATGTGTGTGTGTGTGTATGTGTGTGTGTGTGTGTACGTGTGTGTGTGTGTGTACGCGAGTGCGTGCATAGAATAAGGAGTAAAGGATTGGGAGATTGAGAATGAGAGACACTGCAGCTCCATCTTTCTTTACACCACCGGTGCTCCACCATCGCCACAAGGGATAATTAAGTATTCAAACGAGCCACCTAGCTGTCAGCACTCAGGAGGCCATCATCCTCAATCAGGATCTGCGCAGAGAGGTGCCCTGGGTTGATTCCTAATTACAACCATGATATCCTGATGTCACTGCTGTCAGGTAACACACACAGAACAGACGTAGGGAAGAGTGGGGTAAGTTGAGAGTGGGGTAAGTTTTTTTACATTCAGCATCACTCTGTCAAGACAAATACAGTATTCTTTCTGACAAAGATCTACATATATGTCAGGATGTTGTCTATACCTGGACATAGTCAGAATTCGGGTAAACAGTTTAGAAAGTATAGCTTGTCCAAAAAAATAAATAAAAGTGATCTAGTCCGGGAATGCTGGGAGTTGAGCCGCGGGACATGGTAAGTTAAGCTGCCTACACATTTCTGTAGTGAATGAAATATTACCTCTACTTTTTTCAAACCATGTCTATCTTTACACAATTCAACACAATCGCTTTTGTGTCTTTTCATCATTTGAAGCATCTTTTAAAACAGGCATAACACCTAACAAATACTTTGTGATTTAAAAAAATAAATACTTTTAACATAGGCCAGATTACGCCTGGGAAGAAAACCCTTACATTGGCTCAACTTACCCCAAGGCAAACATTTTCACTATATTAGCCCACACAGCTACAAGGATGCACTTTCATGCAAGGTTAAGGACCTCGAATTGAAGCTTATAGAGACCCCCAACTAATGTATAGAACAATCTTAAAATGATCTACTTTGGTTAAGAGATAAGACACAAATGTCATGAAAACTCTAACACAATAAACTAATTTGACTTGGTGAAAATCAGTTTTTTGGATCAAACTTGCTTACCACTTTTTCCAAGTGGTTTCTTCCTTCAAACGCCATGCAATTATGACCTCTTTCTAAATATTAGGTCAAATTATTCATTTTGTGTATGGTTTCCTAAAAACAAGGGTGGCTCAACTTACTCCACTCTTCCCTATCCTTATCACAGAGTTCGACCAGTAATGCAGGTAGCCTAATCTGAGGCTCCTGTTTCCCTGAACAAGCCAATAAGATGGACAAACACAGTAAAACAGTATGGCGTCTTCATTAGGAGGGTGAGAAGGGTCTACCTCGAAGCCTGCCTTGTGATATAGAAAGACGTTGCCTATACTAGGATCTAATAACCTGAGCAATAAGAAATCAGAGGATGATGGAATGGGTTTAAATGAGCATGGTATATTGAGAACAAGAGGACGTAAGGAAAGTATGCCCTGCATACATTCTCCCAATGGATCTCTCCCACGATCTCCCCCTCCCTATTGATGTCAATCAGTCAATCAAATAATCCATCTCTCGATTGTATATGATCTGTGTTGACAGGGAGGTCTGCATTAGGTGGGCTGTAGTAGGAGTCAATGGATGAGGGTAGGAGTGGATAGAAAGACACACACATGAAAGCCTGCTCTCAGGGTGCCACTACCAGACTGGCTCAGCGGCTGCTAGAGAGGCTTAGGCTGCGTGCCCAGAATTAGGAATAAAAGCCCAGAGAGACCAAGAGAAAGTGTGTGTGTGTGTGTGTGTGTGTGTGTGTGAGATAGACAGATAGGAGAAAAAGAGACATACAGATATCACTGTATACATGAGTTACTCTTCAGCAGAGCAGGTTAGACCAAATTACAAGGAGATTTAGAGAGTGTGTACGTGCTCGTACACATGACTGACAGGGAGAGAGAACACAGCCCAGGGACCAGAGTGAAGTAGCCATGACGTCATTTTCCGAAGGCGAAGAGCTTGAGGTGAAATTACAATCGTGATGTGACACGGGGGCCTCAGTGACACCTTAGTGACAGCCAGGTAATTACCTCCCAGGGCTGAGAGGTCCTTGAGGTTCACCCCACCGGGGTTTGCGCCCCAAATGGCACACGATTCCCTATGTAGTGCACTACTTTTAAACAGGGGACATAGGGCTCGGCTCAAAAGTAAGTTCACTGTATGGGGGATTCTACAGAAGTGGTGTAAATTGCTGTCCCACCAAGTCTCCAAATGTAGGAAATGTATTTACATCATGATATACTGTATTCCAAGTCATTCCAAGGCAATAACAAACATATTGTTACATTTATATAGTACAGTCATTGTTTACACACCTGTTTATATTGAAGTGGCCACACTCTGACACCTAAACTAAATAAAGCAATTCATGATTTTTTTTTTTTTTAACACTATTTCAATATAATATTTTCAGTTGTTCTACTATTACATTGAAAGATGATCTAATTAGTAGTTTTGTTTCATTTGAAACATCTTTCTCTTAAGAAATGTCGTCCCACTTTTTGATGTGACTACCGAAACACACACGTTAAAAGACTGTAGAATGAATGTTGCTCTTAAGCCTGTGTCGAAAATATACAGATTACAACAATGTTGTCACAAATCTGGGACAAGCGCCGTCGCGAACTACCAGCGCCATTGCCAACTAGCATAGCTAGTTCCATTGTTGCAAAGAGTTATGGGATATTAGAATACCATTGTCATCTTCAACCGAGCCTTAAGCCACTCCCCTACACATCACCAGATGATGGGGTTGCACCCCTCTCCAACATGGTAACATGGTGAGTAGTCTGTGAGCAAGTTGGTAAATCTTAATGTATTTTTAAGAAGTGTCAGTACCGAACATCTAATATATATAGAAATATATAAACGCATCGTTTTGCGACTGAAATATACTTTTGCTGGGAAATTATTGACACTTGATAAAGATAGGCAAAATAGCTACATTGTATGCAATATTTTTTGGGGGGAAATTATATAATTTTATACTAATACAATTGTTCAGAGAAAGAGATGATTTTATTCAACAAAGAATATCTTTCAAACATTCTCAAAAAGGTAGGGGTCAATTATGATTGACAACCCTGTTTTCAATACCTTGCGAGGTGAACGGCACCAAGTCTCTTTCTAAAATGTTTTATGAGTTGGAGAACACATTGTGAGGGATGTTAGACTATTCCTCCACACAGAATCATTCCATATCCTTTGTATGCACTCATGGACTGCCCTCTTCAATTCAAACCACAGGTTTTCAATGGGTTTCATGTCCAGAGACAGATGGCCATTGCAAAATTTAGATTTTGTGTCCAATTAACCATTTCTTTGTGAGCTTTGATGTGTGCTTGGGGTTATTGTCTTGCTGTAAGATTCACTTGCGGCCAAGTTACAGCCTCCTGGCAGAGGCAACCAGGTTTTTGGCTAAAATGTCCTGGTACTGGGTAATGTACATGATGCCATTGACCTTAACAAGGGCCCCAGGACCAGTGGGAACTAAGTGGCCCCATAACATCAAAGATCCACCCCCATATTTTACAGTAGGTATGGGGTTATTTTCTGCTTATGTATTCTCATTTAGACGCCAAACCCACCACTGGTGTGTGTGTGGCCAAAGAGCTCTATTTTAATATGACATCCAACAAAGGTAATGCCTACTCTGCTGTACATTGCTGTGCTCTACTGTACTTTACTGTAATGTACTGAAATATACTCAACTGTCTGTACTTAACTATAATAATTAACTCAAAGGAATCCCCATCAATTTGACTACTTTAAAATGGCGGAAGCCCTCAATTGCAATGTCCATACTAAAACAGGTTGTATCCATCAAGAGTCCTCTATCTCTATGATTGACACTTGATTGTTTGTCCACTATATTTCTTTACATTTTTTTTTTTTAAACCATTTGAAAAAATAATCTACATTAAAACACACAGATACATTATTCATGCTTTGGATTATTTGTAGAGTTGTTGAAGGACAGGGACATCCATAAGGTGCCAACATGTCGAAAAGTACATCAGACAGAGAATACAGAGAGAGGATAAAAAACAGACCTGTACGATATCAAGAATATAAGAAAAAGGAAAGGGAAATAAATCGTCAATGTCTGATGAAAACCCCATGACTCCATTTTGCTCACTTTAACTTCTTTACATTTATTGAAAGCAATAACTCCCCTCAATGTACTCTGAACATTTCATGAATCAAAGAACGTTTATTAAAATAAATTCTAAAGTTTCGTAATTGTTCGTAAATGGGAAAATATGGTAATTGTATTAATTTCCTGAAAAGTTTATGTTTTGGGGATAAGAGGTTTTCATCAGACAGCAACGGAATTCTAAAAAGAAAGGAAGAAGAAAGGTCAAATTAGTAAAATATTTGTCTCAGAGGGACAAGAGGTACTCAACAGCAAGATGGAGGTCAAGTCAAAGACAACACAGGGCAACAGGGAAAAGGCAGAGAGAAACAGACTATTATAATTACGTAAATCACGTTCCCCAGTCGATAAGGTAAGCAATTCAAGTCAGAATATATGACAGGTCACAGCCGAAACAATGACGTCACTACCGCAATGCCTGATATTTTGCCACAATAAATATGAAGTTACAATTCAAACATCGAACATAAATATATGAGTAATTCAAATAATCAATCAATAAGTTTCAGATTCATACAATCAACATGGAAGATTTTACAGAGAACAATAGAGATCATATTTAAATTAAATGTAACTGCAACTGTTTTGAAAAGCAGGTTACAATCATGTTTTTTACTATTCTGTAAATGTATGCAGATAAGATTTCTAAACTTCATCTGTAGTAAAAGGTTAATCAAAATGATCAATACTGTCTGTGCATGGTTCTGTGACAAATTTAGTGGGGTGGTATGGAATTCAGGACAATATTTCAAATATGCAATAGAAACAAATTGTCTGACATACAGTACAAGTCAAAAGTTTGGATACACCTACTCATTCAAGGGTTTTTCTTTATTTTTACTATTTTCTACATTGTAGAATAATGAAGACATTTAATAGTGAAGACATTTAAACTATGAAATAACACATATGGAATCACGTAGTAAGCAAAAAGTGTTAAACAAATCTAAATATATTTTAGATTTTAGATTCTTCAAAGTAGCAACCCTTTGCCTTGATGACAGCTTTGCACACTCTTGGCATTCTCTCAAACCAGCTTCATGAGGAATGCTTTTCCAACAGTCTTGAAGAAGTTGGTGTATTCGCAAAAACAAAAAAACATTGCGACGTGTAATAGAAACAGCAGATATAGGATACATCCCACATATGCTGAGCACCTGTTGGCTGCTTTTTACGTGGAGGCCAGGTCATCTGATTCAGCACTCCATCACTCTCCTTCTTGGTCAAATAGCCCTTACACAGCCTGGAGGTGTGTTGGGTCATTGTTCTGTTGAAAAACAAATGATAGTCCCACTAAGCGCAAACCAGATAGGATGGCGCATCACTGCAGAAGGCTGTGGAAGCCATTCTGTTTAAATGTGCCTTGAATTCTAAATAAATCACAGACAGTGTCACCAGCAAAACACCCCCACACCATCACACCTCCTCCTCCATGCTTCATGGTGGGAAGCACACATGCATAGATCATCAGTTCACATACTCTGCATCTCACAAAGACACAGAAATTGGAACCAAAAATCTCAAATTTGGACTCATCAGACCAAAGGACAGATTTCCACCGGTTTAATGTCCATTGCTCATGTTTCTTGGCCCAAGTCTATTCTTCTTATTGGTATCCTTTAGTAGTGGTTTCTTTGCAGCAATTAAACCATGAAGGCCTGATTCACGCAGTCTCCTCTGAACAGTTGATGTTGAGATGTGTATTTTACTTGAACTCCGTAAATAATTTATTTGGGCTGCAATCTCAGGTGCAGTTAACTCTAATGAATGTATCCTCTGCAGCACAGGTAACTCTGGGTCTTCCTTTCCTGTGGCGGTCCTCATAAGAGCCATTTTCATCATAGCGCTTGATGGTTTTTGCGACTGCACTTGAAGAAACTTTTAAAAGGTTATTGACATTTTCTAGATTGACATACCTTCATGTCTTAAAGTAATGGACTGTCGTTTCCACAAATTAACTTTTAACAAGGTACACCTGTTAATTGAAATGCATTCCAGGTGACTACCTCATGTTTTGCATGCTATCTTGCCATTAATATCTGTCACATATCCGTTTGCAAACAATGTAAAAAAAATCTAAATCATTGAGTTTCCAAACAAACATGCTTCCATACAAACATGGTCTCTTTTTGCTTTCTTGAGTAAGGCAGCTCCAAAATGCAGATGTTTCGGCCTAGCTCAGTGCTTTCTGTGGTGGTGGGGCAGCAAACGGAAAATATGGAGCATTGGGGTCGGTAATGTTCTCTAGTTGCACCGTGATTGGCTCAGTGTTCTGTCACTCATGGGGACACTAAGTCACTGCCAAATCTAAGGGTAAAGCTAGAAAATTCAAGCCCCATATAGTTACATTAGAAGTGCCCATCCAAGAAGGCTCAAGGTCAATGGCCAGAGATAAAGTTACGTCAAATCACATTATATCTACTGTAGCTTTGATTGGACTGATTATGTCAACATCATACTTTCAAAATCTTAGCTAGCAGTCATCATCATGAATCAAATCAACAATCTAATTGAAAATCCTTTTTAATCCTTGTCATATGAAGAAAAATAATTAAGAGAAATTATAGATAAAACGTATCAGTGCTCACCGGCCATTGGACATAAACATTACACAACAAAGGCTAACTGCAAGCATTGGAAAGCAATCACTAGCCTCCTTTTCAGTGGAGTGAGTGTGTGATCCCAATTCTCGGTTTAAGGATCTCTTTTACAAGCTTAAAATTATAAACATTCAACATTGGCCATGCTGTCAACCCAGCATGATTTCTGCAGCACTCAAAACAACTGTTAACTCAGAACTGGGAAATCTGACTTCAGTCAGTTCAAGACAACTGGGAACTCAGGAAAAAAAATGAGCTCTGACTGGGAAAATACATTTTGAATGGTCATCGAACTCGAAATTGTAGGTCAGAAACTCAGGCTTCTTTCTAGAGCTACGACCTGAAGATCACTGACGTCATCATTCAACCTTGTTTTTTTTCCAGAGTTCCCAGTTGACTTGAAAGCACCATAAATCCAGAAAATGGCAGACTTTGATGACAAAGTTTGATGACAAAATCTGCTGACAAAGGACCGCCGCAACACCTTCCTGTTCAAGCGAGCACAGCACAACAAGGTGAGTCTAAAAATGTATTGTATGTTGCTGCATAAATGAAGTAATATGCCAGGGAGACATGTATACTGTAGCTATGAAAGTAATACTAAGTGTATATTATGTAGTAAGCTGTTAGTAGCCCATGTAGCTCACCCTAATAATTTGGTCTATTTTCTCCACTTAATTTCACCTACTGTTCTGACTTGGTGGTGCACATGTAGCCTATAACCTGTTTTAGAGAAATGTAATCATCAAATAATGTAAGCGCTTTCTTTGTCTGCTTATTTGCCCCCTTTATTTATCCTTTGGTTCTGACTTGGTGTACAGGGAGAACAATGTTGCTGTACATTTCAAAAGTGCTGAACAAATAGGTATATTGACTACGCCCGTCCTAGCGCGCTCATTAATGTCTTAATAGAAATTACGGATTGCATCTTATCCGCTTGTCGTCCCCTTCTGCCATAGTTTGCAGTGGTAAGGTGTTGGGACTGCTGTTGAGACAGCTTTATGTAGGCCCTAACAGTTTGTGGGTACCATTTGTCACTGTTAAATTAACGTATTGTTTATTGTTGTGTTGTGGCTTTGCTGGCATGGATCCCCCCAATTGTTTTGTTTGTTTGCCCCACCAAGATGTACATGCTAATGTGTGCTGAAAGACTGGGAGAAGTAGGAAATACAATTTTTTATTTTTTTTTATTCAACCCCCATTTTGCACCACTTCTGTAGACTGATCCATATAGGGAATAAGGTGATATTTGTGACGCAGCCAATGTTTTTTTCTGGTTTCACCTGTATAAAGAGGTGTGATAGTGCTGTGGGATTGGCTGCAGAGAGGCCGCATCTAACTCTGCACACGACCTGAATTCAGTGAGATAGAATGGCCTGCCACCACGCATCCACGTGAGTGTCAATTGCCTGTCTGAAGAAGTGAACACATCAATGCTGTTTCTGTTTCTTTCCTGAGATGCTTCTCACAGCTTATCAGAGGAACTGCAGTGCACTGCAATCCTTCAGCAGGGAAAATACAGATTTCTCTTTCGATTAGGAGTACCCCGTTTTGGAGTTGACCCCAATCTTGGCCTCAACGTAACAGGAGGAGCTTGATGTTTTCGCCTAAGAGGGCTTAATTCGTGTTTCTGCTTTGAGAAGATGATTCAGTAGATGACAGATTGCTGTCATCTACAGTTGAAGTCGGAAGTTTACATACACCTTAGCCAAATACATTTAGACTCCGTTTTTCACAATTCCTGACATTTAATCCTTGTAAAAATTCCATCTTAGGTCAGTTAGGATCACCACTTTATTTTAAGAATGTGAAATGTCAGCACAATAGTAGAGAGAATGATTTAGTTCAGCTTTTATTTCTTTCATCACATTCCCAGTGGGTCAGAAGTTACATACACTCAATAAGTATTTGTTAGCATAGCCTTTAAATTATTTAACTTGGGTCAAACATTTCGGGTAGCCTTCCACAAGCTTCCCACAATATGTTGGGTGAATTTTGGCTCATTCCTCCTGACAGAGCTGGTGTAACTCAGTCAGGTTTGTAGGCTTCCTTGCTTGCACACGCTTTTTCAGCTCTGTTTTTTCAGTTTCAGTTCTGAACAAATCAAACATTTATTGTGGAACTGGGATTCCGGGGAGTGCATTCTGATGAAGATCATCAAAGGTAAGTGAAAATGTATAATACTATTTCTGACTTCTGTTGACTCCAACATCGCGGAAATCTCTTTGGCTTGTTTTGTCGTCTAAGCATGGTGTGCTTTTTCCGTAAAGTTTTTTTGAAATCTGACACAGCGGTTGCATTAAGGAGAAGTCTATCTTTAATTCTGTGAATAACACTTATCTTTTATCAATGTTTATTATGAGTATTTCTGTAAATTGATGTGGCTCGCTGCAAAATCCCCCGGAAGTTTTGGAAGTTGTGTGTTTTTGTGACTTGGCTCTGACCTAACATAATCATATGTTGTGCTTTCGGTGTAAAGCCTTTTTGAAATTGGACACGATGGGTAGATTAACAAGAAGTTTATCTTTCAGTTGGTGTATTGCACTTGTTAATGTGTGAAAGTTACATATTTCTAAAAATTATTTTTTAATTTCGCGCACTGCCTTTTCAGCGGAATATTGTCGAGGGGTGGCGCTAGCGGAACCCCTAGCCATAACAAGATTTATAGAAAAGTCTGAATGCATTCACAGACATATTCAAGGCAGACTTGTTTACGTACTGCTGTGCGTTTTGTTGCTAACCTTACTTTGCTACCTGACAACTTTACCGTTTTTATTTTTTAATTACCGTTTATATTTTTAGTTATTCCCTCGCTCAACTTTTTTTAATTAAACTTTTTCACTCCGGACGCTTTATCTGGACGTGGTTCGTCAGGACCTCCACCAGCCGAAGCTAAGTAGAGACATTAACATGATGCCTTCTAATTGCAGTCGCTGTACTCATAATATACAGGAGAATAATCGCCTTACGGCGAGGATAGCTGTGCTGCAAGCCCAGCTTCAGACGCAATCGTTAGGCAAGGGTAATTTCAGTGTAGGAAAGGATGAAACAGCGTCTGTGCCACCAGTAAGTACAGATAGTAGTATAATTCCCCTCGTACAGTCCCCTCTGCCGGACAACTTTCTCGTGGCTTCTGGAGGGAAATGCTGTAGGAATGCTCAACCGGTTCTCCCCATTAAGCAGCAAGGCGGAGTCAGAGGCCTAGCCTTCTCTGGTTTCTACTCCTCCCATTACGGGGTCTGAGACGTGGGAGCCTCCCACCATTAGCTCTCACAAATTGAAAACCCTAGTCATTGGTGACTCCATTACCCGCAGTATTAAACTTAAAACGAATCATCCAGCGATCATACACTGTTTACCAGGGGGCAGGGCTATAGCTAAAACTGGCAAGTGTAGAGAGTATAGGGATATTGTTATCCACATCGACACCAAAGACGTTAGGATGAAAGAGTCAGAGGTCACCAAGCGCAACATAGCTTCAGCGTGTAAATCAGCTAGAAAGATGTGTCGGCATCGAGTAATTGTCTCTGGCCCCCTCCCAGTTAGGGGGAGTGATGAGCTCTACAGCAGAGTCTCACAACTCAATCGTAGGTTGAAAACTGTTTTCTGCCCCTCCCAAAATATAGAATTTGAAAATAATTGTCCCTCTCACCCACAAACAGGACCAAGCCTGGCCTGGAGGGGTGCTCTCATCTTATCTACGAACATAGAGTTATAACTCCCCTAGCTCCACAATTAGATAGCCTGCTGCCTGGCCTGCACCCTGTTAGCCAGCCTGCCAGCTTAGTGGAGTCTGCCACTAGCACAGTCAGTGTAGTCAGCTCAGCTATCTCCGTTGAGACCGTGTCTGTGCCTCGAACTAGATTGGGCAAAACTAAACATGGAGGTGTTCGCCTTAGGAATCTCACTGGAATAAAAACCTCCTCCATTCCTGACATTATTGAAAGAGATTGTGATACGTCACATCTCAAAATGTTTACAGGCCTCCTGGGCCATATACAGCGTTCCTCACTGAGTTCCCTGAATTCCTATCGGACCTTGTAGCCATGGCAGATAATATTCACATTTTTGCTGACTTTAATATTCACATGGAAAAGTCCACAGACCCACCCCAAAAGGCATTCGTTGCCATCATCGACTCGGTGGGTTTTGTCCAACATGTCTTCGGACCCACTCACTGCACAGTCATACTCTGGACCTAGTTTTGCCCCGTGGAATGAATGTTGTGGAGCTTAATGTTTTTCCTCATAATCCTGGACTATTGGACCACCATTTTATAAGTTTGCAATCGCAACAAATAATCTGCTCAGACCTCAACCAAGGATCATCAAAAGTCGTGCTATAAATTCTCGGACAACCCGAAGATTCCTAGGTGCCCTTCCAGACTCCCTCCGCCTATCCAAGGACGTCAGAGTACAAAAATCAGTTAACCACTTAACTGAGGAACTCAATTTAACCTTGCGCAATACCCTAGATGCAGTCGCACCCCTAAAAATAAAAAACATTTGTCATAAGAAACTAGCTCCCTGGTATACAGAAAATACCCAAGCTCTGAAGCAAGCTTCCAGAACATTGAAAACGAAAATGGCGCCACACCAAACTGGAAGTCTTCCGACTAGCTTGGAAAGACAGTCCCATGCAGTATCGAAGAGCCCTCACTGCTGCTCGATCATCCTATTTTTCCAACTTAATTGAGGAAAATAAGAACAATACAACATTTATTTTTGATACTGTTGCAAAGCTAAACTAAAAAGCAGCATTCCCCAAGAGAGGATGGCTTTCACTTCAGCAGTGATCATTTCATGAACTTCTTTAAGGAAAAGATCATGATCATTAGAAAGCTAATTACCGACTCCTCTTTAAATCTACGTATTCCTCCAAAGCTCAGTTGTCCTGAGTCTGCACAACTCTGCCAGGACCTAGGATCAAGGGAGACACTCAAGTGTTTTAGTACTATATATCTTGACACAATGATGAAAATAATCATGGCCTCTAAACCTTCAAGTTGCATACTGGACCCTATTCCAACGAAACTACTGAAAGAGCTGCTTCTTGTGCTTGGCTCTCCTATGTTGAACATAATAAACGGCTCTCTATCCACCGGATGTGTACCAAACTCACTAAAAGTGACAGTAATAAAGCCTCTCTTGAAAAAGACAAACCTTGACCAAGAAAATGTAAAAAAATAAATCGGCCTATATTGAATCTCCCATTCCTCTCAATTATTTTTGAAAAAGCTGTTGCGCAACAACTCACTGCCTTCCTGAAGACAAACAATGTATACGAAAAGCTTCAGTCTGGTTTTAGACCCCATCATAGCACTGAGACTGCACTTGTGAAGGTGGTAAATTACCTTTTAATGGCGTCAGACCGAGGCTCTGCATCTGTCCTCGTGCTCCTAGACCTTAGTGCTGCTTTTGATACCATCGATCACCTCATTCTTTTGGAGAGATTGGAAACTCACATTGGTCTACACGGAGAAGTTCTGGCCTGGTTTAGATCTTATCTGTTGGAAAGATATCAGTTTGTCTCTGTGGATGGTTTGTCCTCAATCAACTGTAAATCAACTGTAAATTTCGGTGTCCTCAAGGTTCTGTTTTAGGACTACTATTGTTTTCACTATATATTTTACCTCTTGGTGATGTCATTTAGTAACATAAGGTTAACTTTCACTGCTATGCGGATGACACACAGCTGTACACTTCGATGAAACATGGTGAAGCCCCAAAATTGCTCTCGCTGGAAGCCTGTGTTTCAGACATAAGGAAGTGGATGGCTGCACATTTTCTACTTTTAGACAAAACAGAGATGCTTGTTCTAGTTCCCAAGAAACAAAGATATCTTCTGTTGAATCTGGCAATTAATCTTGATGGTTGTACAGTCATTTCAAATAAAACTGAAGGACCTCGGCGTTACTCTGGACCCTTATCTCTCTTTTGACGAACATATCAAGACTGTTTCAAGGACAGCTTTTTTCCATCTACGTAACATTGCAAAAATCTGAAACTTTCTGTCAATAAATGATGCAGAAAGATGTATCCATGCTTTTGTCACTTCTAGGTTAGACTACTGCAATGCTCTACTTTCCGGCTACCCGGATAAAGCACTAACTAAACTTCAGTTATTGCTAAACACGGCTGCTAGAATCTTGACTAGAACCAAAAAATGTGATCATATTACTCCAGTGCTAGCCTCTCTACACTGGCTTCCTGTTAAGGCAAGGGCTGATTTCAAGGTTTTACTGCTAACCTAAAAAGCATTACATGGGCTTGCTCCTACCGATCTTTCTGATTTGGCCCTGCCGTACATACCGTATGCTACGGTCACAAGGCGCAGGCCTCCTAACTGTCCCTAGAATTTCTAAGCAAACAGCTGGAGGCTGGGCTTTTTCCTATAGATCTCTATTTTTATGGAATGGTCTGCCTACCCATGTGAGAGACGCAGATTCGGTCTCCACCTTTAAGTCTTTATTGAAGACTCATCTCTTCAGTAGATCCTATGATTGAGTGTAGTCTGGCCCAGGAAAGGTGAACGGAAAGGCACTGGAGCAACGAACCGCCCTTGCTGTCTCTGCCTGGCTGGTTCCCCTCTCTCCACTAGGATTCTCTGCCTCTAACCTTATTACAGGTGCTGAGTCACTGGCTTACTGGTGCTCTGCCATACCGTGCCTAAGAGGGGTGCGTCACTTGAGTGGGTTGAGTCACTGACATGATCTTCCTGTCTGGGTTGGCGCCACCCCTTGGGTTGTGCCGTGGCAGAGATCTTTGTGGGCTATACTCGGCCTTGTCTCAGGATGGTAAGTTGGTGGTTGAAGATATCCCTCTAGTGGTGTGGGGGCTGTGCTTTGGCAAAGTGGGTGGGGTTATATCCTTCCTGTTTGGCCCTGTCCGGGGGTGTCGTCGGATGGGGCCACAGTGTCTCCCGACCCCTCCTGTCTCAGCCTCCAGTATTTATGCTGCAGCAGTTTGTGTCGGGGGGCTAGGGTCAGTCGGTTATATCTGGAGTATTTGTCCTGTCTTATACGGTGTCCTGTGTGAATTTAAGTATGCTCTCTCTAATTCTCTTTCTATCTTTCTTTCATTCTTTCTTTCTCTCGGAGGACCTAGGACCATGCCTCAGGACTACCTGGCCTGATGACTCCTTGCTGTCCCCAGTGCACCTGGCCATGCTGCTGCTCCAGTTTCAACTGTTCTGCCTGCGGCTATGGATCCCTGACCTGTTCACAAGAAGTGCCACCTGTCCTAGACCTGCTGTTTTCAACTCTCTAGAGACAGCAGGAGCGGTAGAGATACTCCGAATGATCGGCTATGAAAAGCCAACTGACATTTACTCCTGAGGTGCTGACCTGTTGCACCCTCGACAACTACTGTGATTATTATTATTTGACCCTGCTGGTCATCTAATGAACATTTGAACATCTTGGCCATGTTCTGTTATAGTCTCCACCCGGCACAGCCAGAAGAGGACTGGTCACTCCTCATAGTCTGGTTCCTCTCTAGGTTTCTTCCTAGGTTCTGGCCTTCCTAGGGAGTTTTTCCCTTTCCACCGTGCTTCTACACCTGCATCGCTTGCTGTTTGGGGTTTTAGGGCTGGGTTTCTGTACAGCACTTTGAGAAATCAGCTGATGCAAGAAGGGCTTTATAAACATTTGATTTGATTCAAGATATCCATAGCGCAGGTCAACTCAAGGGTTACAGATTTTGAAATACTAATTGTGTGGTCCTTTCAACGTGAACACCATGGTCTGGTTGACCCACTCTTTGAGGAACTTACACTGACCTGAAATCACAAGACCAAAAAAGTCCTCGAGACACTGCAGAGATTAAACCTGGGTCCCCTGACAACTCCTGACACTTCAAAGTAAACTTTTTCCCCAAAACTGTGCTTCAACTATTAAAGGGAGTGTACATTTTCACTCTGATATTGAAAGTCTGCTTGGAACAATGGCCTGTGGAAAATTGGCGAGGGAGACTGAATGGCCTATTTATACCTGGTATGACACTCTGAAAAGATCACAAAAAGAACAGTGGCTGATCTAACATTCCCTCTCGCTACACAAATGGCTTTTTCATGAAGCTTAATAGGAAATTATATGTTATTATGTCTTGCCACTTGACACACTGATTATAAAATGATACAATACAAAGACTGGGGGAGGAGGAAAAAAATACAAAATGAACCGGTGGGGGAACACACTGATTTATTTTGAAAAGAATTACATTTTTTAATTCATTACTCTCCCAAGAAGCAATATACACCTCATTAAACGGAAATGGGGGAAAAATGTAATTGTTCTTTTTTTTCCTCCTTCCACTCATCTCAGCGACCGAATCCTCTGAGTAACCTCTGAAATCTCATTCTCTCCCACTTTTGCCTCCCCCTCCTCATACCAAGACTATGATATGCAATGGTATTTAGAGAAACCCTCTTTTCTCCCTCCCCTCGCCTCCATTCCCAAGCATTGTGCGGTCTCAGACAAACGAGTAGCAATCACAACAGGATCAAATCTAATCCGGAGAAAAATCTACTTATTGGTAAATGCATGGGTAAATGAGTCCCTTGTAGTCATTACTTACCAAAGGCCTATACTCTCACTACTTAATACTACTTCTCTCAGTTCCTCTAATGGTGCAGCTTTGTTTGCTGTTTTGGGGATGTACGGCTGGCTGTACAATGCACCACCTCAAAATGAAGGACCTCGTAGATCATTTGGCGTCTGACAAAGCAATCTACACAGCTCAGAACTAGCAATATTTGTCAGGGGTTTTTTTCTCTCTCAAAGGCCATTATTTTGTCAACGTTTTCATATCGCTTTTCTATTTTGCCGCTAGCCCTCCTTTCTTCATTACTTTAAAATTATAATGTGGTTGTTGTGTTGTTAGGAGTTCAAAGTGTTGACTTCTTTTTAAACTTCAGAGACAAATATTTAGCAGCACTCTCGTTCCAGTCGCATCTCTACAGTTGTGAATGTGAGTGGTAGGCCGACATTTCACATCCATGTCATCCTATGTAGTACCACGGCTGACATTTGACCTCTGCCTAAGTTCCCTCAGTCAAACTGCAACTGTATTCTCAAAAGGCGGGTTTCTCATGAGAAGTATCTCTCTAAAGAAACGCTCAATAGCCAAGGTCGGACAAAAGCCTGTCACATGCATCAACCAGATGGCGGAGCTCTTATGAATTCCTCTAAAATAGATTAATGCTGGCGTGTTGGGGAGGTGAAAGGTCCACTGGGTGAATAAACAATGAGTTTAACTCCCTTTGAGTCGGGTCAGACTTACAGAATGAGGCTTGGGTCGGGGGGGAATTCAGACCCACATTTTTCGGAGACTGAGGACAAAAAGGTCAGGAGTATTAGCAGAACACACCCTGAAGCCCCTGCAATCTCATCTTGAGTCCTGAGGAGGTAGGCTGCGCCCCAAACCCCCCAAAATACTGGCTACAGGCTTTTGTTCCCCTCGCAACAAGGGAAGAAAATGGCAGCGTCTAAGAGCTACTAAAAGGAGAAATCTTTAATCACCATCTTGAAAGGGACTATTGAGTGAGGCTGTGTCTCCCCTCTCCTCTGAACTGTCCGTCAGCCTTACCATGGAATTTGGGGGAGCCACTGAGGGGTGACAGGCGGGACTGTTAGATGGGGAGGGAGGGTCGGAGTGGAGGAATAGGACGCTTGAAGGGTGTCTGTGTGTGTGCATATCTGTGTAGATGTGTGTGTGTGTGTGTGTGTGTGTTTGGGGGGAGGGGATTAGGCAAAAAAAATATGTCCAAAAATGACTCAAGTGGAACGTTCCGTGCTTGACTACCATGTGAGACCAAGCTGGCATGCCGGCGCTTTTCCCACAATCCCTCTTTGTTCGCTGGCGTGTCACCGGGCCCGCCGTGGGGAGAGAGGGAAAGAGAGACGAGCCACTGATCACTGTGAGGAGGAAAGGGGGGGATGATAGAGGGGAGCGGATATGGACCCTTCTCCTCCATCCAACAAGGCTCTCCATTCTCTCCATCTCATTTACATGGGATTGAATTCAAGGCAAGATGCATCACTTCTTTTTATTATCCGCCCTGTCTTTCTTGTTTCTTTGATTCTTATTATTCTCATTGTAGTTGAAGGGCAGGAGTACATGGCGGTAGTCTTTGATCTAGTCGGCCTTGCCTGTGATGAACTTCCACAGTCCTCTTCTCTAAAGACCAGCGCCTTCCCTCCTCACAGTGTCACTCGTTTAGATTAGAGGGCTTTGAGGTTCTCTCAGCGTTCAGGCTCTGGGGTTTCAGTGGAGAGGCTGACGGCCAAATCCGGACTTGAGATACACATGCGCAACCTGACTTTTCACGCCAACGCTCCATTTTTCACCAGCATATTATTTACACCTTGAGGACCAGTTTTCCAGACCTTGATTGAGTCTACTCCTGGACTAAAAAGCATGCTTGATGGAGAATCTTCATTGAAAGTGGAATTAAAGAAGTTTACCTGAAATCCAGAAAGTTCCATAAGTTGAAACTAGTTCAGTGTTTTCCTTCTCCCCGTCTCTCCCTGGAGTGCAGAACTGAAACAGCTGCCAAAATGGTTCACGTAACTTGCGATGTTGCTGTTTGCAGGCCTTCCTCTGCTCCGTTGTCAGTAAATGCATGATTCACAAATCCGCAAATTGGACAAACTCATTGATTTATTGAAAACGCACTGTCAAATTAGTTATTTTTGTCAAAAGTATTATAGGTTATGAGTCAGCAAATGTGTACTTTTCCACCTAAAATATTTGCTATTATTTTGTATAATTATTTTATGTAGCCAACTGCCACAGCAGTGGAGATGGGTAACAACTGTGCATGAACGCCCTGTGTCAGTCAATAAAGAACTATTTGACTGTGTCTATTCCACTGTGACATCCATAGACTAAAATAGTTATTCAACCTTTGCAGTAGCATAGTCAGGGACTCCGTGTAGTGGGATTCCTATACAGTCATGTGACGCTTTGGGAACACGACTCCTTTTCATTAGGGTTGACTTCCATATCCTCCAATAATCAAGTCTGGCCTACTGCACATGGTAAGTTAAGGGGGCAGTACTGTGTGGGGGGAACAGGGTAGGCTAGGGTGGTATACCACATACCGGGGTATTTAGAAATAGCCACGGGATGGTTTTTCAATACCGTCAATATGTAACCTTTATTTAACTAGGCAAGTCAGTTAAGAACTCATTCTTATTTACAATGACGGCCTACTCCGGTCAAACCCGGACGACGCTGGGCCAAATTGTGCGCCGCCCTATGGGACTCCCAATCACGGCCGGATGTGATACAGCCTGGATTCAAACCAGGGACTGTAGCGACGCCTCCTGCACTGAGACGCACTGAGGTGCCTTAGACCGCTGTGCCACAATACCGTTGAAGCTATTTATTTGAAGTTTTTCAATACATTTTCATATTTGTAGCTACTTTTTAGGAAATACCTGCAGTCAACTTGTGCAATAAGTAAGGAGATAAAACAGATCACGTTCTTCAGGTCACCTGTCACATTATTTGACATTAAGAAACTTACCGTAGTTTCCCAGAACAGTTGAGCCAGTCACGTGTTTGTTTGTAAATAGGCACAACGGGAGAAAGCGGGAGTGCAGAAACGATGCATGGCTATCATATTTTGAATGTTTATCATAGAAAGAATATAGCCAGCTACATTTCTGTAACGGGTTTCTTCTTCCTCCGCTGAGGAGGAGTAGGAGAGACCGGACCAATGTGCAGCGTGGTAAGTGTCCATTTTAGTTTATTAAACTGAACACTAAAGAATACAAAATAACAAAGTGAATGATACAAACCGAAACCGTCCTGAAATGTGAAACAAACATCACAACAGGAAACAATCACCCACAACTCAAAAGTGAAACCAGGCTACCTAAGTATGGTTCTCAATCAGGGACAACGAAGGACAGCTGCCTCTGATTGAGAACCATACCAGGCCAAACACAGAAATCCCAAATCATAGAAAAAGGAACATAGACAACCCACCCAACTCACGCCCTGACCATACTAAAACAAAGACATAACAAAAGAACTAAGGTCAGAACGTGACAATTTCCTAATGAAATGGGATGTTCAGTTTGCTGCATGGCTAAACTGATTAAAAAAAAAACAGATTCCGTGGTGGGCTTTTGCACAGATGGGGCTCCATCTATGGCGGGACAGCGGGCAGGCCACTGCACTCTAGTTATGAAAGTGTCTCCCTCTGTCATATGGACTCATTGTATGATACAAAGAAGGAAAGTGGCAGCAAGAGAGCACAGAACTCAGAGATATACTGCAGCAGGTAACTTCCATTGTAAACTACATCCAACCACATCCACTGCGCGCACGCCTGTTCGCAAAACTATGTGGAGATATGGGATCAGAGCACGACAATGCTCTCTTTCACAGCGAGGCCTGGTGGTTATCGAGGGGGAGTGCTGGAAAGATTTTTCCCATTGAGAGAGGAACTGTTGTCATTCACAATGGATGTAAAAAAAAAAAAAATTTAAAGCATTGGTTGACTTTCTGTATAATGAAAAGAAAATGTAACAGACATATTTGGGAAACTGAACGAACTGAACGCAAGCATGCAGGGGAAATACAAAATTATTCTACAGATGAATGACCAAATCAGTGGATTCAGAGGAAAGAATTCATACTGGAAAGAGTCTTTCAAAAGTGAGCCATGCCCCCTGTTCCTAACAGAAAACAGCATCAGTAAGTGTCCCACACGAGTGACGACTGCTCACCTCCAGCGCTTGGAAGAGCACTTTAGGACATACCTCCCTAACCGTTTGCCTATGATCCTGGCTCAGTTTACATGCCGGTAAGTGTAATCGAACAGCTGATCAAGCTGTCTTGTGACATTCACGGGTCACTACGGAGGAGTTATGGTTCCTGACTCAAAAGGGCCCTGCCGTCTCCCTCTGAGCAAAAATGCCGCATTCAAAACAACTGGGAACTCTGAACTGGGAACCCGGAAATCTCCGACATCATTGTATTCAAGACAACTGGGAACTCGGGGAAGAAACGAGCTCCGACTGGGAAAAATCGTTTTGAACGGTCATCCAACTTGGAATTCCAACTCAGGAACTCGGACCTCTTTCTAGAGCTCCGACTTTCCGACCTGAAGATCACTGACATCCTGATTTGACCTCTTATTTTTCCAGTTGTCTTGAAAGCACCGTAAACAAAACACGGTACCCTTCGCCAGCACATATCTGTGTGAAGCTAGATTCAGTGCTCTCGTCTGCAAAACCAAATATCGATCCAGGTTGGATGTGACAGCAGAGATGAGGTGCGCACTGTCGACCACGCCCCCTGATTTTGAGAAGCTCTGACGCGCGACATGTATCAAGCACACACATCTCATCAGTGGTGGCAAGATAAGATCAGACTAATTTGCAATTGACCCACATTAATAGTATGTGATGGTGAGTTGAGAAGACAATCAGAAATACTGTTAGAATGTTTTTCAATTGACTGCCATAGCCCTAAATAAAATTAAAATAAACATTGGCTGTTAATTACATAATTATTTTCACATGGTTGGGCTCACATACATTTTCAAATATCAAAAATGTCTTGGGCCAAAAGAGTTTGGGAACCCCTAAAAAGTGAATCTTGCATTTTAATGGAGAAAAGTAGGCTGGCAACAGCGAGAAAAGTACCAGCGGAAACTACATATCAGTCCTAGGCGGTCTGCTGATAGAATGCCCATTAACGAATTCTCATCCGAGTGGAGAAGTGCAGAAATTACAATAAGAAGCATTTTAAATCCGTACTTACAAAACGCAGCAAGATATTGCTTGTGTTTTATATTTTTTTCCTGTGTGAAAAACTAATGATTATTTGTTAAAGTGACCCCTAAGTTTAACTTGCTAGTTATCTAAGAAAATGTAATAAGGTGACAGGACATCATACTGTGTTAGCTTTCTGCCGTGTTTGAGAAGTCAATGCCCTTTGGATTAGTTATCTGTACAGCTGCAACTACCATCTTTTAATTTCAGGGGCGGCAGGGTAGCCTAGTGGTTAGAGCGTTGGACTAGTAACTGGAAGGTTGCAAGTTCAAACCCCCGAGCTGACAAGGTACAAATCTGTCGTTCTGCCCCTGAACAGGCAGTTAACCCACTGTTCCTAGGCCGTCATTGAAAATAAGAATTTGTTCTTAACTGACTTGCCTAGTAAAATAAAGGTAAAAAATAAATAAAATAAAAAATATTTTAATTTCCTTGCATTTTGTCTCCTCTCTATTCTCGCCCGTCTGCTACTCCCCCATCTTCTCTGAGCAGAGCAGGCAGGCCCATTGCCCAAGCAATCCAGACTCCACACAGACACAGCATGTACACATGCTGCTGGAGAGCCAGTGCTGTTCGTTCTTCCTTTGTACAATGTCTCTCTTTCACATTCACCTATTAATGTCAAAATCACAAAAAATGACACTCGGTAGCTCCAACCCATCTATATATGTATAACTTTATGAGCTAGATTGCCTGTCTGTGCAATTTGTTTATTTTCGTTTGCATATTTAGCTATCAGCCTCCATGGAAATGCACTATTACTTGTCCTAACATTGTTAGCATTCTGGTACAAAACACGTTTTTGGTGCCCCCTTGTGTACTAAGCCGGTAATACCATAAATCCCAGGATGAACGAAGAACGGTATGACGATATGAAACTCTGGATACTGACCAACTCGATACCTTTTGACATTTAGCATCTGTGGTTTTATCAGTCAAACCCATAGACAGTGTATCTCCATCGAATGCAAACGGTCAAACTGCCTAATACCATCAACAGAAATCAGTAATAAAACTCTAGCTTGAAACAAGATTTCCGGTATGGCGACCATGAGGTAGTCAGGTAAAAGGTGATCCGTTTGGCATTCCGTTTCTTTAGTAAAAATATGCCTCTTAATTAGGAAAGAACTCGACTCTGAAGTTATGTTGGCAACTACATGTTATGGCAAATACTAGATTGAGAAATAGAGACAAACAAACACAGCGATAAACACAGTGAAACAACGCGACCATGGACCAAGTAGCTGACGACTCGACTGGAGTTTAGAGACACTTCTAATAGAAATTCACAGTGGTAATGAGAAACAGATTTTGTCAAAACAGTCTAAACTGATATAACTGAGCAAACGTGTGGAGGCCAAAACCAGGTTAACCCTGGAGAAAATCGTATGAGAAAAGCTCCAGAAAACCGTGGATGAACAAAAAGACATCATTACGGGGCTTACTTAAAGATTAGACGAGATGGAGGACTTCAGTCGCCATTCAAGTCTTTGTTTCATGAATTTCCCCGAGAGCTGTGGATAAACTGGAATGGAGGAATTCCTGGAGGAGGTAATACCACAACTACTGGGCCAGGAGAGCATCACACGGGCTCCCACAATTGAAGGAGCACATCGAACAGGCGGCCCGAGAGGGGACACAAGCAGCAAACTAAGGGGCAAAGTTCCTTAAATATAGGGACAAAGATTAAGTTCCCACGACTGGTCATCAAAGCCAAAAAGTCAGGAGTTGGACCTTTGATGTGTGAGGGCCGATGACATGAGCAGAGACCTCTACATGAAAGGCAGATCATTTGACCGAATACAGAAAAAGCTATGGGAAAAATGAATCCCGTTGTCTTTGGTTTACCCTGCACAACTACCGGTCAAACGGAAGGAAAGAGACATCACACTAAAATCAGCAAAATAAGCAACCCGATTCCTGGATAACCTGGACATGATGGAAATGGCAATGAATGAACTGTATAGACCAGGACAGCCTCTCAACAGACGATGTACGACAGATGAGGCACTGGACTATTACACCCCACCACATCAAAAGGCACAAACGAGAAAGGTAAGCCTTCACTCACACACCTATTGAAAAGACAATCTCAGCACCATCCAGGTCGATCTGTCTAAATTAATAACTATTGGCTATGCAGCCTAAATGACAACCCATTCATTGGTAGGCTATAGGCATGATCTATTTGTTTAAGAAACAAACCGATGAGTCAACAAGACAACGTGTTGATCGCTATAATCTGGATAATTATGTTTGGATGCTCCCAAGCTGACAAAGGCCTGAGTGGATGGAAATAATTTAAATGTAAAACTAAAAAAACTAAAAAAAGACTGGGAGAGATCAAACACTTCATGTCATACTGCCTAAGACGCTGAAATTGTAAGCACACAGTACTTTTATTTCCATTGCTATCTTTCCCTTCCTTCCTTTTTTAAAATGTAATTTACTTTTGCCAAAATTAAGGCATTTACAACAGGGACATTTATAAATGAATTGAAAAATGTGTTCAATGCGGGCACTCTGAAACTCTGAAATACCAGAGCTGAATACCATCAGCTCTTAGTGATCTGCCAGCTCTGCTCCCCTCCCCGGTGGGTCAAGACCAATGCGCCCCACGTGTGGTTGCATGCAGTACAACAGAACTGTAGGCTACTCCAGTAGTTATAGGCCTACAAATGTTTGCATTTATTTCATTGGACAATTATATGGATAGTTGAATGAATTTCTCTCTTTAATATATTATAATGATGCCTAATGGCTAAATAGTTTAATTCATTTTATTCTCAATTAACACTGGGATGGCAAGTACTTTTTTATTTTTCCCCTCTTGTTATGACCCTGAGAGAGCTAACCTATACCTTTCCTTTGGCGTAAAAAAACAAACAAACAAGAAGTAGGCCTATCACGCTGGCCAGGACAAATAATGAATGTATACTTCAGAAGGGACTCATCTATCTTAGAAGGTAGAACCAGCCCTAGACAGGGCTCCTTAATTATAATCACTATATTTACTTCAAACACAAATTATACTAGTTGACTACACATAGGATGGACACATAGTACTGACACTCACTCCACAGTGGTTGGGAATGGGTACGGATACTGAACACGCAGCGACACAGACCCCTCCACTGTCGGAGATTACACATACTAACTCATATATATATATATATATTATATATATACACACACATACATACATACATACATACATACATACATACATACATACATACACATATATATTTGTATAAATAATAATAAAATCGTTAAAAAAGACTCATTCAAAAATAATGTGTTTCATTTAGTCCTACTTGGGCAATATACACTACATGACCAGAAGTGTGTGGACACCTGCTCTTCGAACATCTCATTCCAAAATCATGGGCATTAGTATGGAGTTGGTACCCCCTTTGCTGCTATAACAGCCACCACTTTTCTGGGAAGGCTTTCCACTCGATGTTGGAACATTGTTGCGAGGACTTGCTTCCATTCAGCCACAAGAGCATTAGTGAGGTTGGGTACTGATGTTGGGCGATTAGGCCTGGCTCGTAGTCGGCGTTCCAATTCATCCCAAAAGTGTTCGATGGGGTCAGGGCTCTGTGCAGGCCAGTCAAGTTTTTTTTCACACCAATCTCAACAAACCATTTCTGTATGGACCTCGCTTTGTGCACAGGAAAGGGCCTTCCCCAAACTGGAGCCACAAAGTTGGAAGCACAGAATCATCTAGAATGTCATTGTATTCTGCAGCGTTAAGATTTCCCTTCACTGGAACAAAGGGGCCTAGCCTGAACCATGAAAAACAGCCCCAGACCATTATTCCTCCTCCACCTAACTTTATAATTGGCACTATGCATTCGGACAGGTAACAGCGCAGTAGAGATCACAATAATGAGTTAGACGTTTTTGATTGGTAATGAACCTGAGGGACGCATGATACACTGAATCAAGTGCTCTCAACAACCCTTATGCCGGTAATAAAAACCTATTCTTAGCTTGAGCTTCCTTATCAAGTTCTCCACATGAACAGTGAAGCTCAGCTTGTCATCATCCCACACACCCAAATGCTTGTACACTTTGACTTGCTCTATAGTATGACCAGCCAATGTAGCAATGACATGATTAGTAACATGCCTGGCATTTGAAAATACCAGGCATTTTGTTTTTACCTGAATTCAGAACCAGCTTTAAATCATACAGATTATGTTGTATGATGTTAAATGCTCTTTGGGCATTTTCAAAAGCTAAAGATAAACTACTACCACTTGAAAAAAGAACAGTATAATCTGCATAAAAATGAACATCTGCTGTTTCAATATGATCCCCAATGTTGTTGATATACACAATGAACAACAATGGGCCAAAAAAAGACCCTTGCGGAACACCTGAGCACAACTCCATGGACTCAGAATTTCAACCATCCGCCATTACACATTGTGTACAATTTGATAGGTAATTTATAAACTAATCATGACCATGACCAGTAATTCCACAACATTTTAACCTTTGCACTAACACAGCATGGTCCACAGTGTCAAATGCCTTTGACAAATTAATAAAGACAGACACACAATGTAACTTCTTGTCAAGAGCACAGTGGATGTCATTTAAAACCTTCAATGTTGCTGAATCAGTGCTGTGGCCAGATCTAAGCCTGATTGCATTCCATTTAAGATGTTGTTTTCTTGGAAGTAGGCCTTCGGCTACCTACTAACTTAGGACTCCAGTATCTTTGACAGTACAGACAATGTTGATATGGGTCGATAGTTGTCAAGTGGCGAAGGATCTCCACCTTCCAGGAGAGGCAGTACAAAAGCAGATTTCCATAACTTGGGGATTTCCTTAACATCAAGCGTAAGGTTAAAAATACATGCTAAGGGGGAGCAATGATGCCTGCAGCTAGGTGTAGGAAACTGGGGTCTAGATCATCAGGGCCAGGGGATTTTTTTCTATCAGTTTCTTTCAGGGCTTTACACACTTCTGAAACAGAGAAGGATGAAAATGAGAACCTGGTGAAGGAGTGCAGAGGGGTGTCAGGTAAATTCATAAGGGGCTCAATTATACCTTTGACCTTTTCAAATAAACTTCCTGCATCTAGAAAATGCTGATTTAAGGCTTTCACAATGGAGGTTCTCTCAGTTACAATCTGTGTGTCTACCAACAATTGTTTTGGAAGCTGTGTATCTTTTTTGCACTCCAAACCATTCACTAATTGCCAAAATTTGAAGGGATTATTTAAATTATCCGAAGTAGATTTCAGGTAGTGGTCTGTCTTCAATTTTCGGATCATAGCCACACCCATATTTCCAAGATGTTTAAAAGCCATCCAATCATCCGCCGAACCAGACCCTCTTGCTTTAGCCCACATAGCATTCCGTTCCCTTATGGTTTTAGTAAATTCATCAGTAAACCAAGGGTTCTCTCTGCCCTTAATTCTGAATTTTAAAAAAAAGAGTCATGCCTATTGCATACATCCTGGAATATGTTGTGGAAGTAAGAAAAGGCTAGTTCAACATCAGGGATTAATTCCATTCTATTCCATTTAATGCTAGATACATAATGTAAAAAACCTTGAATATCAAACCACTTCCAGTTTCTTTTTGTAATGACACGTGGAGATTTGCTGGAAAGGTGGCATCCTATGACGGTGCCACATTGAAAGTCACTGAGCTCTTCAGTATGGCCCATTCTACTGCCAATGTTTGTCTATGGAGATTGCATGGCTGTGTACTTGATTTAAATACACCTGTCAGCAACAGGTGTGGCTGAAATAGCTGAATCTGCTAATTTGAAGGGGTGTCCACATACACTATATATACAAACATATATTGGATTTACCAATGGAATCATCAGTCAGTCGTATTATATATATTTACACTGTATACCCTGGTATACAGTATAAATGGTATATCACCCAAACCTAGTGGTTTGATACCTTACACATGTTAGGAAGAGGGTATAGTTTAGTTGATGTCTTGTCTAGAGATGCATCCCGCACACAATTAAAATCCCCCCATATAACATTCCCAAATGGAACACTTGAAAATAACTAACATATAATACACACACACACACACACACACACACACACACACACATACAACCACACAGTATAAATGTTTTATTTATTTTGTCCTTCATAATGCACCTTACTTCAAATTAGACATGTATTGTTGAATAGAGCATATTTAAGTCTGGCCAAGACTATATATATAGTCTATAGTATATATATATATTTTATATATAAGTTATTTTTGAGTGTTCCATCTTAGAACGTTATATGGGGGGATTTTAATTGTGTGCGGGATGCATCTCTAGACAAGACATCAACTAAACTATACCCTCTTCCTAACATGTCTAAGGTATTAAACCACTAGGCTTTGGTGATATACCATTTATATTGTAAATTGGGGTATTTAGGAATACAGCGGGGGGTGCGTGCTACGCCACTGCTTACAACTGTTGCCTAAATTGTTTTGTGCGTCCCCCCCCCCAAAAAAAGAATAATATATATATATATATATAATTATGATTTTTTTAAATATTGGTAATACTGTATACCCAGGTATGGTACAGAAATGGTAGGACGGTATGAAAATTAAACTACAACATCAAAGAGATGGGTCTATGTGAACTGTGGAGATCAACATCTGACTGAAAGATAATACTCCCGTTACTCTCACCTCCACAACTTTTATTCAACAATTGACTTTTTTATAGTAAACTTTTCTTTAATTGACAGTGTTTCTGAATGTCAATACCTTCCTATAATAATTACGGACCATAGCCTATTGTCATTCATGTTAAAGCTTAAAACACCTTAAGCATAAAACACCTTAAGTTAATTTCCCCCTTATCTTTTCCCTTAAAGTTTTCTTAACTTTAAGTCAGTTGCACAAAACATTTTAAGGTGAATTTCATTCTTAAATTAAGTGAAACAGGTAAGGGTGAGGTCCCTTAACAGCATCATTCAGTATGGATATCAATGTAAACAGCATTTGTGGAGGTAAATGTTGCTTTCATCTGCTAGAGTTACAAAAGGAAAACATCAACCAGCCTGCTAGCTACTTAGCTAAAAAAAATGGAAGGTGCCCAATCCTTAGCTACAAAGCTAGCTGGCTAGTAGCTATAGGTACTCTGTTAGCTAGCTTGACTTACTAGAAAGTGATATAAACAAGTTGAGAAAAAAAGTAACTATAAGAAATGTGATGATTTATCTTCTGAAGCAATTTGGGTATCCTGTCCTATTTTCTCGCAAAATGAAAGCGATCTTTTTGAGGAGACCTCTAGTCAGTGAATCAGCCATGGTCTCCATGGTAACCAGACACTCTTTCTAACATATATGACTTCAACCTACTGTAAAACCCCTTATGTGTGCTATTTACCTGAGGAAATATTTGAGGGGCTCTATGCAACGCCCTTAAACAATTCCCTTAGGTAAGGGAACATTTTTCCTTAAGGGAAACACTAAAGATGTTTTATACAACCGGGCCCAGGAATTAACCTCATATCTCAACACACAGATAGACATGTTTTAGGAAATAAATGTAGAGGAAGTATGCCCAACTGTCGTCTGGGAAGCTCTTAAAGCATATATGAGAGGTTGTATTATTGTCTTACTCTTCACATAATAAAAGACAGACCCATAAATAATTAGAAATACTAGAACAGAAAATCCACAACAGAAAGCAAACACAGTTCAGATAAACAGTTGAACACTTTGACGCTTTGAATATAACACAATAAAACACCAGATCTGCAGAGATTGCTGCCATGAAATCCAACCAACAATAAGTTGAGCAAGGTGAAAGTGCAGGGAAAATGCTTGCTTGGCAAATTAAGAGGAAGAAGAACGTACCATTCACAACATTCAACCCTCCAGATGGTAGCATAACAATGGATCCTTCTGAAATCAACTCAAGTCTTTAAAACATTTGATCACAAACTGTATTGATACAAACTGTATCAATCCAAAAACAAAAGTTCAAGGGAGGATATAGTGAACTAGGGATGGACATGAGTAATCAAGTACTCGAATGGACGTCAAAACCCGATCTTTAACCAGAGATAGTAATTTTGTCTTGAAGACAAGTTAATTTGCTTTGACTCTAGTGTTCCATTTGTATATGTGCATTTGCGGGGCACAAAAAAAAAGAAACCAAGCCAAACATCACACAGTTCTCCCTAAATTCCCTTTCTCATCCATGTCTCACTCACTCAATTGCGTTCTGATCGCTCCATCTATACGCTGATTGCACACACACAAGCTCCCTTAAGGCCTACAGAAATAAATGCCTACAAAAACATATCTAACTGATGGGATACAGAAGCTACATTCCTTGCCAAATGACAACAGTTTCATCACAATTTCAAAATGGACTGGTTGACTGAAGTAAGTCAATTTGTGTTCCAACAATGAGCACTGCGGTTTTGGAATAACTGTGTCCTGTCTATTTTCCACTTAGGGTCATTTGCAAACTGCTAGTGACATTTAGAATTGGTTAGCCTAGGCTATATGCAAAAACATTCGTTTGATAAAGACAAAGGGCATATTTTCATGCCTAGGCTTACTCACCAAACAGATGTCGCGCCCGTAATTCATCCCCATGCTGTGTTCAATGTGAAATTCTTCATCCAATTAGGAAATTCCAAAGAACAGGAAGAATAAACTAAATCAAAACATCTGTATATCAAAAAGACAGGATTGTCTATTTTATTCTGTTATAGTGCATCATGTTTTTCTTTTACAATATAACAGGTGTGTCTTGACTGTAATAAGGGCTTGGAAAGTAAAGGTGTCTGGTCTGCTAAATGAACAAAACAAGGCTATGCCATTGCACAGCAATAGGCTTCTACTAGCAAGCGCCACTGCTGAGGTTACTGCCTTTTTATAGATTGTGCTCCACGATATAATATACCCAGTTGATATTACGCTTTCAATAAATTAATGTTAAAATGGAACTGGTTTTTCTATTGACTGAATGTATATCGGGCAATTTAGCAATTAGGATTTGTTATCTGTAATGGTTATGATAAATGATGCATCGATGCATCGATGCACACTGTTTCCATATAGATAATGAGCACATTTTTTGTCTTTTTGTCTTCCAGTGTAGGCCTTGTGTTCTAAAAAATAAACAAAAAAACACTGAGTACTCGAACAGTCCAATGTCTAATGCCCATCCCTAAAGTGAACCATCTCCTGGTAATGATTAGATTAGTTTAGTAATCACATGCACAAGGTTTTGAAGATGTAATTGCAAGGTACAGTGAAATTCTTAAGCTCTGAGCTCCAACAGTGCAGGTCAACAAGAGAAGTGAATGTAACACTGTTACATTTTTATGGGGGGAGTAGGTAGCTGCCTGGTGGTGGCTATTCAGCAGCCTGATGGTCTGGGGCTAGAAGCTATTGGCCAGCCTAGTTTTTTTCCATAATGCTCCTATACTGCCCGCGTCTGAGTGATGGAAGTGGGAGAACAGGCCGTGGCTCGGGTGGCTGAGGTCCTTGAGGTCCTTGAGGTCTTGTAGGTGTCCTGGAGGGCAGGCAGTGTGCAACCAATGGTGCGTTTGGCTGAGCGTATCACCTTCTGTAGAGCCTTGCAGTTAGTGTCGGTGGAGTTGCCGTACCAGGCTGTGATGCAGCCCGACAATATTCTCTCGATGGAGCACCTGTAGAACACCGAGGGCCCTCGGGGACAGGCCGAATTTCTTCAGGAACCTGAGGTTGAAGAGTCACTGTCGTGCCTTCTTCACCACGGTGTCCGTGTGGTTTGACCATTTCAGCTTCTCCGAAATGGGATACGCCGAGGAAGTTTTTGATCGTCTCCACACCAGCCCTGTTGTTGAGGATGGGGGCATGCCCAGACTGGTTCCTCCTGAAGTCCACAATCAGCTCCTTTGTTTTGCCGACGTTGAGGCGAGGTTGTTTACCTTGCCCCATGCCATCAAGAGTGCCTACCTCCTCTCTGTAGGCTTTCTCATTGTTGTTGGTGATCAGGCCTACTACTGTCATGTCGTCAGCTAACTTGATGATGGAGATCGAATTGTGTGAGGCCACGCAGTTGGTATACAGGGGGACACATTCTTGTGGGGCCCCCGTGTTGAGGATCAGTGTGGAGGAGGTAATGTTGCCTACCTTCACCACCTGGGCACGGCCTGTTAGGAAGTCCAGGACCAAGTGGCATAGGGAGGAGTTCAGTCCCAGGGCTGTGGCCTTTTTGGTAAGCTTGGAGGGCAATATGGTATTGAAGGCTGAGCTGTAGTCAATGAACAGCATACTCACATATGCATTACTTTTGTCCAGGTGGGTGAGGGTAGTGTGTAGTGCAATGGCGATTGCCTTGTCCATGGATCTGTCAGGGAGGTAGGTAAATTGGGGAGGGATGAGGTGATGTGGTCTTTGATTAGCCTCTCGAAGCACTTCATGATGATTGGAGTGCTACAGGTCGGTAGTCATTCAGTCATCCAGTCCAGTATCACTCTTGTATGTGGAATACAAAATCATTGCTGAGGTATTGGCTTTTCGCATAGAAACAGTAATACAAAAGTTGATTCACTCAGAACAGGACATCTTCAGACAATCTCTGCCGTTTTTTCAATATAATCCACCATACCAAGAACTTGAACGCTCCACAAGTGGCAGTATCAATAGATTCTGAAAAAGCATTCGATAGGGTGGAATGGGAATATTTGGTGGCAGTCTTAAAAAAGTTTTGGTTTTGGTACAGTATTTATTTCCTGGATTAAGCTATTGTACAAATCCCCAAAAGCATCTATATGAACAAATGGACAGATCTCTGAATCAAGAGGGACAAGACAGGGATGCGCTCTGTTTAGTTATCTATTTTCATTAGCAACAGGACCCCTTGCATCAATGATTAGAACTCATGGCTCAATCCGGAGCATAGAGATTGGTGGAGATCAACATGTGATATCATTGCATGCAGATTACATTTTACTTTATCTGAAATAGAACATTCTGTTATTTATTTTAATACTTTTGGACACATTTGGTGCTGTATGAGGATTCAAATTGAATTGGGAGAATTCTAATTTCTAATCAGCACTTCTCAGGCTTAGAAAGTATATTTAAGTGGAAATGGACAGACATTTAAAGTACCTGGGTGTTCTGATACCATGCATTCTGGAGGAGGCATATGAAGTCAATTATTTGTTTATTTAATAGATAAGAATTAATCTGATGTTCAGAGATGGAGATCTCTCCCTATCTATATGTTAGGTAGGGTGAACATAATCAAAATTAATATATTACCAAGGTTGATGTATTTATTCCAGGCCCTGACAGTTGAAATTCCATCCAACTTTTTAAAGTTAAAAATGGCCTACTCTCTTTATTTGGAATGGAAAGACCACAAGACTCTAATTGTCTGTTTTACACTACGCTATAAAGCTGGAGGTCTTGAACTAGGCTACCTCATATGGATATGTATTACTGGGCTGCACAACTGCGTTCACTTAAACAATGCACAGATGACTAACCTTGTGCATGGAGGAGTATCGAAGCAATCAATGTAATACCTTAAGATCTCAGATATATTCACTACCAGGGTGCAAGAAGTTGAAGAAAAAAGACAGACATTCCAGTGATTCTCAATTCCATTCGTATTTGGCTAAATGTACATCAATTCACAAGGTGGGAATGAACTAATATTGCCAGGCCCCCCTACTTGGAATAACCCCACCTTATTTCCAATGTTTAATGACAACACCTTTAAGTCCTGGTGGCATCATGAATGTTTAACATGTGTACTATGATGGATCTCAACTTGTCATTCACTCAATTCCAAGAAAGATTGGGATTTTCCAAAGCCGACTTCTTTAAGTTCGTACAACTCCGAAATGTCATTCAATCTCTTCAACAGAATCTGAATTAATCTAAAGCATCTAGCACAGAAAAAAATACTGAAAGAAGCTGCTACGCCAAATAAGTGAATTGCCAAGTTAGATCAAGGGTTGATTGAAACTCTACCCGACGGTTCAGAACCTACAAGGAAAGAATTGACAACAGATCTAAAAGGAAGAGATTGAGGAGAACCATAGGTTGTAGGAGCAGGTGACCAAAGACAAAATACTGCAATTGAAGTTAATTCATTGGACTTACTACACTCCTGCCAGAATGCATGTAATACACCCAGAAATGTCACATCTCTGTTGGATACACAAAGGAAGCCTATTACACATGCCGTGGTCCTGTAATAAACTGACACCATTTTGGGATAATGCATGTGCTATCATTTCATTTTGTCTAGGAATTTATATCCATACATCTCCATGATTATCTCTTTTGGGAAATGAATATATTGGTGATCAATAGAGAAAGTTTTGTAATCTAGTTCTAATTGTTGCAAAAACATTTTATAGACATCAATTAAAAAATATTCACCCTCTATAACAAACTGGAGGATTGTTTGACCAAATTTGGAAACCATACAGTGCATTTGGAAAGTATTCAGAGCTCTTGAATATTCTGCAGCATTGAAGGTCTAAGAACACAGTGGCCTCCATCATCCTTAAATGGAAGAAGTTCGAAACCACCAAGACTCTTCCTAGTGCAGGCCGCTTGGGGTTTGCCAAAAGGCACCGAAAGGACTCTCAGACCATGAGAAACAAGATTCTCTGGTCTGATGAAACCAAGATTGAACTCTTTGGCCTGAATGCCAAGCCTGGAGGAAACCTGGCACCATCCCTACGGTGAAGCATGGTGGTGGCGACATCATGCTGTGGGGATGTTTTTCAGCAGCAGGGACTGGGAGACTAGTCAGGGTCAAGGGAAAGATGAATGGAGCAAAGTACAGAGATCCTTCATGAAAACCTGCTCCAGAGCACTCAAGACCTTAGACTTGGGTAAAAATTCCCCTTCCAACAGGACAATGACCCTAAGCACACAGCCAAGACCATGCAGGAGTGGCTTCGGGACAAGTCTCTGAATGTCCTTGAGTGGCCCAGCCAGAGCCCGGACTTGAAACCGATCTAACATCTCTGGAGAGACCTAAAAATAGCTGTGCGGTGACGCTCCCCATCCAACCTGACAGAGCTTGAGAGGATCTGCAGAGAATGGAAGAAACTCCCCAAATACAGGTGTGCCAAGCTTGAAGCATCAGACCCAAGAAGACTGGAGGCTGTAATCACTGTCAAAGGTAAAGGGTATGAAAATGTGATAGTTTTTTTTATACATTTGCAAATATTTCTAAAAAGCTGTTTTTGCTGAGTCATTGTGGGGTATTGTGTGTAGACTGATGAAAAAAAACAAAAATAGAATTTTAGAGTAAGACTAATGTAACAAAATGTGGAAAAGGTCAAGGGGTTTGAATACTTTCTGAAGGTAATCACCTTGGGCAATGTGTTTTTGTGTGTGTGTGGTGTTATTTGTGGGGTGCTGTGGAAAAACAAAATGGTAAAAAGATAAATCACCCCCCATTTTGTGTGTGTTTATGGAAGTGAAGTTTGCTCAGGATCCCACTCGCCCCTCCTGCCACTCCTTTTGTGGAGAGAACAAATACAGGTAGGCATACAGGCTCCGTGGATATTCAAACTGATTCTACTCCTTCACACATCCCGGTTCCAGTTATTCCCAAGCAGTCGCTAGCAGGCCCTAAATGTCAGCCCCAAAAAGTTAAAAGTGCCACACCAATCGCTCTGTGCCATGAATAAAGAACCATTGATAGTGTGTTCAACTCCACCGTGGCATCCCGGATGCTGCACAATATCCACCAGGTCCGGGAGTGAGCATTACACCTTCACAATGAATCAATCCAATTATTAAGGATTGATTTCCCTATCCTCACACCAAGAACCAAATATGGCTTACTGCACGTGGAACATTATAGGGGGAGTACTGGGTGGATAAATGATGCCCCTGAAATGTAGGCTGTACCCTTTGAAGTTTAGCCTCTGTGCTTCTATCGGCCAACCCGTGTGAATAAGCCTCGAGAACAAACCCCGAAATACCACCAACCAAAACAATTAACATAGCCAATCATCACCATTACCCCCTTTTGTGAGTGTGTGTGTCTGTGTGTGTGTTTATGGAAGTAAAGTTTGCTCCCCCTCCCCTACCTCCCATCCTGCCACTCTCCTCTTTGCAGATCTATTCAGTTCAGGTCTCCTTTGTTCGGGAGACTTCCTTTGAGGCCCCCGGAATCTTCTTCTCTCCGTTCTTTGTGTCGGAGATGAAAAGGGCGCCGTTTATTATGTCTCCCAGTAGCGCTCCAGCAGCCAGGAGCAGCCCAGCCACTCAAGCATTGAGCAAGGTCAGGAGCGAGCGTCTCCTCTGACTTGAAAAAGTGGGTGGAAAGGGGAGAAAGATGGGGAGCGAGATGGGGAGCGAGAGTGTGTGGGCAGGAGACAGCGGAGGGAGATGGGGAGGGGGGGGGGGGGAGAAGGAGAGACGGAGGGTTCAATAGAAAGTAAAGGAAGAGGAAAGAAAGAGTGCTCGAGTTCTACCTCTGCATCTCTTGCTTCTGAGGAGGCTTTTCCTGTGGCTGGGAATGACCTCCGAGTGAGTGGAGAAAGGACTATCATCTCACGTCTAGTCTCATCACACACAGTGCCAGCTGGTAGAGCTGTGCCTTGGGCCACACAGTAGGAGCCACACAAGATACTGGGGGCGACACTGCTTGTGAAATTCACTGAAGCTTTTTCTGCTACAGTTTCCGTAGCAAGACAGAATATCACACACAAGTTCAACAGGGCCAATATTGTATAAATAGATACAGCCAGACATTATCCCCAAACGTACCATAGATACAGTAAGCTTCTGGTTTCAGTTTGAGATAACTCGAGAGGTAGGCCCGATCCCTAACTCTGTAAACAGGTTTTCTAAACTCCCTTTCACAGCAGATGAAATATTATTGAAATTACTAAATCATACATATACTATAATCCTAGGAAGAATGAGAAATACAGTAACATATTTTAGTCCTCAGGATGTTACCCATCACTCTAGGACGGGTCGGCAACAAGCGGCCCGCGTGCCATTGCTGGCACGCAAGTGATTTTTTGGGGCACCCTAAAAAGTTTTACATTTTTTGGGGGGAAATCTGTTCACTCGATTAAAAAATTATGGTAATGTCTCAATCAAGGTATGAATCAAGGTATGAAATTATTGGTATTTTAAAATACAATCTCTTATTGGGCTTAGTTGTGGTCAATTTGCAGTGTACAATTATAATTATGTTTCTAGCCCCGCAAACATCCGCTCTGACAAAAATCAGCCCGTGGTTACCCCTGCTCTAGGAAAAGTCTTTCTCTATCTTATCAACCCTCTCTCTTGGAGGAGAAAACAGGACAATCAATGAGTGTAGGCTGTAGGACATTGTATAAGATTCAGCATAATCTGATAGGAACAGTGGTCCCTCTTAGCCAGTGTGCTACAGCCAAAAGCTGAGGGACTGAAGTGGGCCTTACAGAAGTAACTCACAGTATGGAGTGCATCCAAAAGCACAATGTATTCCCCCCCCCCTCATGTATTACAGGCTCAAAAAGTTGCTTTAAATTATTTCTGCTGTGTTGAAAACGGCTGGTGAAAAGTAAGCAGAAAGCCGACACTGAAGATTCTGAAAGGAGATGGAGTGCGGAATGACGCAGGATAAAGAAAATAAGAATGATCAACATCACTTGGGCGGTTTCTCTTCTTCATTGAAATGCAGAGAGGATCCAGCCCAGGCCATACGGTCCCACAGTTGGATTTGGAATAAATTCATTTCTGTCTTTGCTCTTCTTTCTTCCCTTCCGCTCCCTTTTAAATATCAGATTTTCATGCTTCAGTCATTGGATTTCCAGTGAAATTTCTTGGAGACAATTTCTCGCAGCTCCAGCTGTGCCACTCAATGGCATTCGTTCCCCTTGTTGGCTCGCTTCTCCACATTTTTTGGAGTGCGGCAAATTGCCGTTGACACGAGTCAACCGGAATTACCCAATGCAAATCCTCTTCTGGGCCGGGCCCGGGTCTCGGATGTTTGCATCGAGCGAGGATGTCACAGTGGAGTTTAACAGAGGTAATTGGAAAAGCATATGCAGCCCAGGCCAGGATGACACACACTGGGTGCACCTGGCATTGCTCGACTCCTCTCCAACTGATACACAGAGGGACTGACAAGGAGGAGAGAGGGAGATTAACTATTTGTGAATATAGGGTATATTGGCTGTTACACACACCATTTCCTCCTACACTTAGGCTACTTGTAATACCTGTTGTCCTGTGAACCAGCCATACAACTTTCTTCAAACAGTTAAAGGGAAAGTAAGTGAAACAATACTCTTATTTCCTCAAGTTCTGATGTAAGGATAAAACTTAAAACATTGTTTAAAAATACATTTTGTGAGATTGCCACCCAAAACAATTTTGTGCCTACCTAAAAATATATCTGTAAAGAAAGTAATAATCATTACATCCTTGTATAAAAACAGCCAAATGATGCTTTGGATATTCAGATGAGAATTTACTGAGCAGTAGGATGAACTGCTATAATGATGATGGGTCAGAGAGGACTAATGGGAGTAGAGAAAATATACCCCATTAGAGAACATATGACACACGCGAACGTGGTAACATTCCTAACTTCTAGGCCTGTCTGAGCAGAGCTGGCGCAAAGCGGAAGCTTGGCAGTTTGGGTATTGTAACTGGAACTAGTGGAGTTAGGATACCACCTGGTGGCAATTCTTTGTAATGAACACACTAAATAATTGACATGTGAAGGAGAATTGGGGACCACACCATTTGAATTCACCATATTATGTCAATACATCTCCTAAATTGCAGCAGTTTCAATACCTCCTATCCTGTCGTGTATACCGTTTGTTATAATCACAAATGGCACACGACAAAGATAATGGAAAGAGAGTTAGAACCTTCACACCAAGCTTAGTCTTGCTCAAAGTCTCACTTTGATTTATTTTTCCTTTTCAACATGATGTGAAAAGAGCCCACCGTAACAGCCGAAGGATCCCACCACCAACCAACCAGAAGGCCTCAGACCTGCAGCACCAACACAGCACTACTAGTCATTAAATCAACAGAGAATACAAGACTCAATACACACAGATACAGTACATACACTTTGGCCTCATTCAAAACACGACCGGGACTTCTTTATCACACAGGCCACAGTATTGACAAAGGAACGGTATTGCTGATCAGAACGTACATACAGTTCATAGACGAAGGCAAGAAATGGACCATGAAAACAATCATGATATTTGTTAGAGCCAGTCAAAGCATATAAGTTTTACTGGAGCCTTTGTTCGCCGAGGTCTTTATCATATGACTGACCTTGCTCCCGTTAAATACAAGATTTGCACAGACAAAGGAATGCAGACAGAAAACCACCTTCAGGAAACAAATCATATGACGAGGGAAAGGAGTGAGTCGGCAGTTATTTTGAGCTCAGGACCAGCTGGCATTAAAATCCTTAGAAAACATGAATCTATTTCTAGTACAGACATTGACATTGTTTGAAGGTCACCTGGGAGGATTTTCAGTGGGGTTGATGCTCATTTAAGATACATCTCTTGCCTGTGTGTTTCTTCTGATTATCAGGAACGTAAACTATAATGCAGTTACCTCCCGGAAATGGACAATTAACCAAGATGTTTCAATTTATAAATCAATGTGTGACATTGTATTCATTTTCCCCTGGGAATTGCTATGAAGCAAGCACAGTAGTGACAAATACTTATGCAGGGATCCTCTTTCTGCAACTTGAGTATGGTACGGAAAATTAAGACACCACAATAAATTCAAAAGCAAAGCAGGTTGGAAAAAGCTATTTAAAAAATAAATAGATTGCGTGGACCCTTCTTTGTTCATTTAGTAGCTTGTGTAAATGCAACAGCAAACTGTCTCTGGACAAATTACAGGAGATTTTACAGTCAACAGCAACCATGTATTTAGGAGAAAGAACCAGCTCTGAAATGTGTTGTTTTTGAAAAATAAAAAGAAGCAAAGGTTCTCAGAACACATGAGATAATTTACAGTTAGCTGGATTTGAAAACAATGGGTTGGGCATTGGGAAATTACTGGTAACCAAAACCTGAAATGACAGTTGAACTGATATGAGTAGGCCTAACAAATTATTATAGGTGCTTCTTCTACAGAGTTACAAGTAGCCAAAACAGAGGTGAAGGGATGGATTTTTCAATCGCCAGTGGAATTGCATATTGATTAGCCTGCATAAAAATGGGGCTATAATTACAGACACATTCCATACCGTCTAAGTTTGTCAAAAGTTTTGGCTTAAGTTTAGCTTTTTCAGCAACTAACTTCTTGAAAGTATTACAAACTTATTAGGTCTAGCTTACCAAATAGAGCAGGTATATGCAACAGTACAACATTCATGTGTGGGTGCATAGTACAAAATGGGATGGGGATATTGGTAGGCTAGCTTAGTTTACAGTAGTTTGTAAGCGCACTCACTAATCAGGCTATTAGCTACGAGCCTAACTCTAATGGTCCAGGTATGATTCAAGGTAGACATCAGAAAATATATAGGATGCCATGGCAACAGAATATTGTCAGGAGACAAAGAAACAAAACCTTGGCAACACCACATCGACCGGGAAATTGAGGATCCGTGTTGATGATTAGAAGAGATCTTTCGTTGTTTGTTATGCAGAGTTCAAGTTGGGCACAGGGGGATTTGAAGAATTACCCCGCACACATTCACTTAAGCAACTTTGGCATTAGACTCCTGTTATGTTACAAATCCTATTTCCTCCTCTTCATAGTTAGAATCAAAAGGTACGTTTATTTGGTCACCAAAAACACCATGTCTTTTTCATACCCAGGCAGCTAGACAAAATAAGTGTTCACCGGAGGATAGAGCAGTCATTTTGAAAGCCAGTTTTCCTTTTTTTCAGGTGCAGGACAAAAATAAAAATAACAGTTGAAAAATGCACCTTAGGAATGTCTCCATTCTTTCCCCAGTCCAATGTGTGTTATTTGAAAAGATCCAGACTCATCTGATAAATACAAGACAAAGACAAACAGAGAAGAAGTTAAATACATACATTTCTTATTTATTTTATTTAACTAGGCAAGTCAGTTAAGAACAAATTCTTATTTACAATGACGGCCTACTCCGGCCAAACCTGGACGACGCTGGGCCAATTGTGCGCCGCCCTATGGGACTCCCAATCACGGCTGGTTGTGATACAGCCTGGAATCAAACCAGGGTCTGTAGTGACACCTCTAGCACTGAGATGCAGTGCCTTAAACTGCTGCGCCACTCAGGAGCTCAATGACGACACTAAGGTTAAAAGGTGAAACTGATTGCACATTTTCACACAATAACATGTTAATTATGGATAGTACATAATAAGAACTGTCCTTTAAGGTTATTTGAGGTAGGCTTACTGTTCTTGTGTTTGAGGTATTTCAAGTTTGCACTTTCGCAATCTCTAGTTTCAGTGTCGTACAAATTTACAATGTAAACTTGCAAAATAATGGGATTTGTATATGATGAGCAACACTAGTGGATGATGCACCTTCTTGTCATTAGATCTCACTCACCTTCTCAGGGACCTGGCCTCGTATACAGTGTCATCCTCCTCATCACTCTCCAGCACAGCCATCTCAACACTGTCATCATAGTTTGACAACAGCCCATACTTCTTCTTAGAGGTTGTTCTTTTCTTCTGCCTAAACATAACACATAACGTAATTAATTTAAAAAGTCACGGACATTGAAAGCTCAAGTGAAAAAAAATTAAATGACTCAACGATTGCTACCAATAGATAATGGTCTGTCTTCATCAACATCATTAGCTTGTTCGACTCACCGCACAGCTCTCACGAGGAAATAGAACACGCCAATGGTGGTGACTCCAATGAGGACGTACAAGGCCCGTTGTATCATTGAACTATCAACGTCGAAAGAGTTGAAAATGCCGCTATGATTGTTCTTGGACGTCGTGTTACTGGAACTCGAATTCGTGACATGCTTGGTGTTGCCAGCAGCAGTAATGCCTGTTGTTGTTGGCGACTTCGTTTTTTCGTCTGCGAAGGTTGAAATAGCCCACAACGTCGGTAAAAGGATCCTCATGACTCCTTGAAATGGCATTTTCGTTGTCGCCTTACACTGTAAAAACGGACTAGCACACTATAATTAAACCGTGTCGTCGTTTCAATGGAGAAAACAGCAACTTCACATGAGCATTTTGTTGTAAGCATAAGTGGTTTCGATAAGTACAACCAGGAAATGCCAAGTTCCTGTTAGTGACGTGTACAGTGTCACGGGCATTGATATCGGACTCAATGAATTCCTATTTCTATGGTCACGGGTGTTCGTGTCCGGAAAGAACAAATACTTAATACATATTCTTACTCATAAATATACCTGCATAGATATAGAACACATACCTCTATGGTTGTACCTCTATTTTACTGTGAGGTACCTTCATTTACAATGTTTGGGGACATTATAAAAATGTAATAAAATAGCTTATAATCTCAACTATAAAATCCAATCAGCACAGAACTTCAAGATGATCTAATAGGTTTTGTAGGCTCACCAAAAAGTGGTTTTAAAAACGGAGAAATCCCTTCTACTAATAAAGTTTAGTTTTTGAAAAAATATATACATACACACACACTACCATTCAAAAGTTTGGGGCCACTTAGCAATGAACTTGTTTTTTAGAAAGAAAAGCAAATTGATCAGAAATACACTGTAGACGTTAATGACTATTTTAGATGAAAATATCCCGGTTCTTCCATGGCCTGCATACTCACCAGACATGTCCCCCATTGAGCATGTTTGGGATGCTCTGGATCAACGTGTATGACAGCGTGTTCCAGTTCCTGCCAACATCCAGGAACTTCGCACAGGCAGGGAAGAGGAGTGGGACAACAGTCCACAATCAACAGCCGGATCAACAATGTGAAGAAGTCACGCTGCATGAGGTAAATGGTCACCAGATACGGACTGGTTTTCTGATCCCATGCCCCTACTTTTTTGTTGTGGGCAACAGATGCATATCTTTATTCCCAGTCATGTGAAATCCATAGATATGGGCCTAATTAATTTATTGGAATTGACCATTTCCATTAACTGCTGTAATGGTTTGAAATCGTTGCATGTTGAGTTTGTTTGGTCTGTCTAACCAGGAAAAACTCTGGGTTGTTATAGCCACACCTTTTCCTGGTCAGTGAAAAACACAGGGCCCCTATTACATCAAATACAACTTGCAAGCAACTACACAACGCAGTTAGAAGTTGCTCCCCAAATTGCCAGTACTTAGCATACAATGCAACATTTCATTGAAATTCATGCGAAAATACAAAATATGACAACCTGTGAACCCCAAAACTGTATGGACGCACGCCCGACAGCGCTTTCCAAGAGTAGTTGGAAACCAAAAAGCTTGGGCGCTTTATCTTGCACGTTTTATCATTTCAAATCAATAGTGTACTGTCCTAAGTATTTGGCTCAAACAATAAGGTGCCTATATAGATCCAATGGTTTGCAGGAGAAGGAAACCAACTGATGAGCAAGGAGGCAAATCTAAAAATGGCAGAACCCAAAAAAAGGAAATTACAAATTGAAAGCAGTGAAAATATTTATTGAAGGCACAATTAAGATAAGTTTAAGCTACACGGAACACTAATGACCAAAAGGGACCCATTTTTTTTGTTTGTTTTCTAACTATTTAATTGTGATGTTTGTTTTCTTTACTGAGAGGCCCAAGAGAAAAGGTCCCAAGCTAATTGTAATCAAAGTATACATGTTTCAAAGATCTGAAACGATAGGTTTTAATACCTACTTTGTGCTACAAAAAAAAAAAAAAAAAAAAAAAAAGAATATACCGCTTTTCACCCCCCCTGACAATCACCTCACTTGAAGAAATCCTGCCATCTTAATGTTAAGTGATCGAGGTAATGATGTTAAATGCTGTGCAATTTTGCATAATTGGGAAATCCACTCCTGGCCTGGGGTATGCAAAGCAAGTAAAATACCTTTAATAGCAATACATGCTACATATTGATATGGAGACAAGTGTCGCATATTCTTGAGTAATCTACAGACAAATTGTCATTCTTCTGCATTGGAGTCCAATTATGAATAGGTTAGCATGTAATAAACTGGTGTTCAAGAAAACTAGTGAACGAACAATGTCTGAGCACTGGTTCCTCACATGACCCTGAAATTATATTGCTTTGCACCAATTTAAAATTAGGAACTTGATGCACAATTAATTGAGAAAAGAACCTCAACATTTGCCCAATATAAAATGATGCACATGGAATGTCCAAGTATTAAGACTGATAATTACCTTTTAAAATGTGATCTACAACAAAGTGTCCACCTTCACGGTAGCAAGCGCCCAGAATCACTGCAGACCTTTCCATTTATGCCAAATGTGTGCATATCCTATGAGCCTGAGGGCACTTAAGGCAGGAACATACGTTCATTACGTAAACATATGTGTATAAACAGACCAAAAAAGGCTTCATTTGAAAGGCACTTCTCCAAAAAACGCAAAATGGATCTCAATTTAAGATGAACGTTGTCCAGATCCACAAGTCCAGTCCATAGACTGCATGAAAGAGGGTGCCGTATTGCCGTTAGCAATGACTGCATTAAGGTAGTCACAGCCCTGTACAATAAAAAGGTTACTAACCCCACATGTAAATATCAAATAACCATCATTCATCTTGGCATGCAACTGAGAGACGCTTCCAATTCATAAGTTTATTTTATAATTCACAGCAGCAGAGTCACAATAGTCCGCTTCTGTCTGATCCCCGTAAGAGCCTTGTAAAATGTGCTATAATGGGCAGGCAGACTACCACAACTCTGTGGCAGTGCATTATGAATAAAGCTGTGTATACAGGTTCGTTAAAATAACTTGCAAAAAGGCCTTATTTGGTTTTACGCTGTAGTGTATCACAAAATTGTATAAATATACTAAATTGACAGCCACTGCATCAGGAGAGGCAAGCCATTAAGACAAAAATCATAAGACATTGTAAGCCATACTTATACGGAAATTTCTAGTAAGACCTTTTGCTAAGGCACAGTCGTTAAGGCAACCACTGACCCAGACCTATAAGCTACAACCAACAGTATATAGGAATAACAATGTGTACAATACTGGATTTGTACAAAACGTATTGCATAAATTTCATAAAAAATGCAAACCTACATCTAGACATACAGTAAACAAGACTAATAATCACAAACCCTGGTACAAGGGGTTTACATATTTAAAAAATAAAAAAGCTAGATAATGAGTTGTGGATTTAATCTTCAACTAACTAGCTCATCTTAATTTTAAAATAAGACTAAAAAGAAAACCTTCATAATACATTGGGGGGGGGGGGGATGAACCACCTTGTAATACATTTTATACAAATGGTAAACCCATATCAGCTGTAAACCTGGTCTTCGCAAGCAAGGATTGGGGAGAGGAAGATAAGCTAAATGTTGTTTTGGCTGTAAAATGCCAACGTATCAAATTGAAGGACATAAGACTTCTGGAATAAGGCACAGAAAACATCTGAAGGCAAAGAGGACATGAGGCGTCACAGAAGTACCTCAGAACCTAGTGGTGTTGGAACCCAAGGGCAAATGGAATTTTCCAAAAGACTGAAGTTTAGGCTACGCCAATCTCTTAAATCAGACTTAGACAGGCAAGTGTAAACTACTTCTGTCGGTGCAGAGAGCAAGGAATGCATTTACCTCGCAAAGGCAAGATGCTAGAAATATAAAACTTTTCTTTTTTTACACAGTAAAATCGGGTGTGCACGTTTCTTTTCCATATGGTTTATAGGTCGACATATGTAGATATGCGTATATAAATATACTAGGAATGATGGAAGTGATTGCTGTGTTGGATGCTACTTCACGACTGAAGAGTCGCTTCCCCACAACTTGACAGAGGTCGTGAAGGGATTGTGAGCGGCCCATTAGCAGTAGTGTTTTGGGCTGCACCCCTCAGATGGTAGATTTGGAGAAGGAGACCCTCAGGTGGTGGTTCTCACCCAGGTCGTGATTGTGGAACTCGATGAGGGACTCTATGGCCTCCTCAACTGAGCTCATCTGGACCAAGGCCATCTTGCGGTCTTTCCTAAAAAAATAAACATTGCACACGGTCAGATATGCGGCCTTTCATTAAACATTCAAAGGGATAGTTCATCCAAAATGACATTTTGGTTTCCTTACTCTGATGCAGTATATGGGACAAGGTGTGGCAACAATCCGTGCCTTAGTTTAAGTTATGTTTCACTGGCACTGTTTCACATTGCTAATGTTTAAGCATTTATTGCACAAATCTCATTCTAGTCATAGGACCAATATTAGCATATATTTATTCATTCAGGGGAAACCCATTGAGACAAGGGCCTCATTCTCAAGGGTGCCCCGATCACTAATGCAAATCAATTCAATTTGAAATGAGTACAATCAATACAATGTAAAAATAAAAAAAATGTTACATTCCTCATCTACTGGGTCCTCAACACTAAAATTGCCAGAGCAGCACCAGAACAGTCACTTGTAATGATTTTTATAAATTGTTCCAGCAGTGATATGCATTAAAACTAAAGTTGAATTACCCAATTTGGTAGACACCCGAGTAGCCTCATTGGTAACATGAGTTACTAAATTGGTTATGTTAGGCAAGTCGGACAACTCAAACTTTATTATGCTGCTCTATCGTTCGCTACATGCAGTGCCTTGGATTTTTTTCCACAATTATGTTGTGTTACATCCTGCATTTAAAATGGATTAACATGAGATTTGTCACTGGCCTACACACAATACCCCATAATGTCAGTGGATTTATTTTTTACAAATTAATACAAAATTGAAAGCTAAAATATCTTTATTCAATAAAGTATTCAACCACTTATGGCAAGCCTAAATAGGTTCAGGTGTAAAAATGTGCTTAAGTCACATAAGCATGGACTCACTGTGCGCAATAATAGTTAACATGACTAATGATTGCGTCACCTCTGTACCCCACAAACAATCTAAAAAGGTCCCTCAGTCACACAGTGAATTTCAAACATATTTCAACCACAAAGACCAGGGTTGTTTTCCAATGCCTCGCTAAGGGCACCTACAGGTAGATGGGTAAAAAAAAGAAAAAAAAAATTGTTTAAGCAGACATTGAATATGCCTTTGAGCATTAAGTTACTACATTTTGGATGGCGTATCAATACACCCAGTCACAAGGATACAAGCGTCCTTCCTAACTCAGTTGCCGGAGAGGAATGAAACCGCTAAGGGATATCATTAAGCCAATGGAGACTAAAACAGCGACGGTTTTTTCCTATCACAGCCATTAAACTGAGGGATGGCTCAACATTGTAGTTACTCCACAATACTAACGGAATTGACTGAGTGAAAGGAAGCCTGTACAGAATAAAAAAATATTCCAAAACATGCATCCTGCTTACAACAAGGCACTAAAGTAATATTGCAAAAAATGTGGCAAAGCAATCAACTTTTTGTCCAGGATACCAATTATGTTCAGGGTAAATCCAATACAACACATTACAGAGTACCACTATCCATATTTTCAAGCATAGAGGTGGCTGCATCATGTTATGTGTAATCGTTAAGGACTGGGGAGTGTTTCAGGTTAAAAATGAAAAACAGAATGAACTAACCACAGGCAAAATCCTAGAGGAAAACCTGGTTCGGTTTGCTTTCCACCAGACCGAGATTTCACCTTCCAGCAGGACAATCACCTAAAACAATGCCAAATCTACACTAGACGCTTACCAAGAGTGGTCAAGTTAGTTGACTTAAATCTACAGCAAAACCTGAAAATGGTTGTCTAGCAATGATCAACAACTAATTTGACAGAATTGTTGAATTAAAAAAATAAATAAAATGGGATAATGTTGCACAATCCAAGTGTGGAAAGCTCAGACATATCCAGAGACTCAGCCGTAATCGCTGCCAAAGGTGCTTCTAGAAAGCATCGACTCAGGCATGTGCATACTTATGTAAGTAAACAAGATATTTCTGTATTTCTTTAAACATGTTTTCACTGTCCATTTTGAATTCAAGTAACAAAATGTGGAACAAGTTTAAAGGGTAGGAATACTTTCTGAAGACACTTTGTCAGACTGCCATCATTGAAGTTGTTTGTGGTGACGTCAAAATGAGGGGTGTTGTACAAAACAAAGCGTATGAATTACCTCGAACCAATCAGAGTACCAAAGCCAAATAAATTTTCAAACGCTGCATTACCCATGTGTGTTCTGGCTCTGGCCAACCCATTGGTTTTTGGAACCAGACAGACACTCTAGAATGGATTTCTATTCAAGAAATCAGGGAGGTACTACGACCCAGGCGCATTGCGTTTGGCCGGAGAAAGGAGTTGGGGTAGCCAGGCAAGCGTAGTAGAGCTTTGTAAACAAAAATAGTTAAGTGAACAGCGGGACTTTAATGAGGACCAGCAAACCTTTTGATACAGGATGCAGTGCAGAGTATTAAAACAGTCACCTGCGATAAAGCAAAGGGCGCTATGGTAGACAGCATTCAAAAGGCTTCAGAGTAGCGGCTGCTGCATTCTGGTAAATGGTGTCACCCTAGTCAAGAACTGTCAGGAAAATTATTATTTTTTTGTTGAATTTTTACCCCTTTTTCCTCCCCAATTTCGTGGTATCCAATTGTTGTAGTAGCTACTATCTTGTCTCATCGCAACAACTCCCGTACGGGCTCGGGAGAGACGAAGGTTGAATGTCATGCGTCCTCCGATACACAACCCAACCAGCCGCACTGCTTAACACAGCTGGCATCCAACCCGGAAGCCAGCCGCACCAATGTGTCGGAGGCTACACCGTGCACCTGGCAACCTTGGTTAGCGCGCACTGCACCCGGCCCGCTACAGGAGTCGCTGGTGCGCGCTGAGACAAGGACATCCCTACCGACCAAGCCCTCCCTAACCCGGATGCCGCTAGGCCAATTGTGCGTCGCCCCCATGGACCTCCCGGTCGTGGCCGGCTACGACAGAGCCTGGGCGCGAACCCAGGGACTCTGATGGTACAGCTGGCGCTGCAGTACAGCGCCCTTAACCACTGCGCCTGGCAGGAAAATTGACCGTACAATCTGCTTTTCAGGGAGCGGCAAGATTTATTTAGGAAAAATTCCACTTTAAATCTTAGTTTCCTTGCTCAGTGTTTAAAACTAAATCCAAAATATGTAGTCAAGAACCCAATCGATGGGGGAACCATTCAATAAATATGTAGCACAGCAAACATTTTGCCAGAATTCAAGAACATTTAGTACGAGTTTAGTAAGTCAGATTGCAACTAACGACTGGTCTAGTTGGGGCGATTGCATACATGACAGAAACCTCTGCATACAAATGAATATTACACTTTAACCGATAGACAAATATTATTTATATAAATAGTAAAGAGAAAAGGTCTCAATACAAACCCCTGCGGTACACATTAAGTAATAGCCAGAAAACTAGACTTAACGCCATCAGAAATGGAAGTGTTCAGACAGAATTTTCAAACCACTTGAAAGAAGCCTGATCCAGGTCTATTAATGCAGCTTTCTCCCCCACTTATTTCAGAAACTTTGCCCTATTTTTAATTTGACGATTATTTGTCTTATCCTGAAGATCTGGAAAGCGGCACATGTAAAATGATAATGTGATGGTCAATCATGTTGAAGACCTCAAAAGGTATCAATAAGGCAGCAACAATAAACAAGTATGATATAAGCAATGTAACACTAAAATGATGCCATGTTCAGGTCTAAAACCAGACTGGTGCACATTAAGAATAGAGTGAGAAGCTGAGTTTCTAGGGATTATTTATTTGGAAATTGGACAGCAGTTATCTAAGTCAGAAGGATCTCATCTTATGTTGGGGGACGACATGTGCCGCTTTCCAGATCTTCAGGATAAGACAAGAAACAATCGTCAAATTAAAAATAGGGCAAAGGGAAATAAGTGGGGGAGAAAGCTGCATTAAAAACAGGATTAAGTGAATCAGACCCTATGGATTTTAAAACAATCTTTAGAAAAGCACTTAGTACATCAGACAAATGGTAGAAAGGAAAATAAAGTATGTGAGTGTTAGAAAATGTTGTACAGAATGATGCACTGAGTCAACTAAAGTACTCCAGAATGAGGCATTTTCAAAGGCTATCCTTTCAAATAGGTGGCCAGCTGAAGCAAAATGGTTATTAAAAGCACCACAAAATGTCAATTTTGTCTAGCATGGGACAAGAGGCTGTCATAACCTGCTGGGGCAACCAAGGGGTGGAGTTGTTTTTCAAAGATTTGACCACTTTGCAGAAATTGGCTGGATTACCACCAACCCTCTTGAGCTTCAATCACTTTTAGATACTTTCAGATGATTTGGACATGATGCCCAAATTATTTGAATGGGATTCATGACACATTCTAACATTTCTAAATTTGGAAACAGTGCCAGGGAACCTAAACCGAAGAATGGATTGCTAGCATACCTTGTTCATAGACTGCTTACAGGGTAGGGAAACCAATGTAATTTGTTATTTGGGTGAACTACTCCTTTCTCACACGGTCAGATACAGTGCATTCAGCAAGGATTCAGACCCTTTCCCTTCCCCACATTTTGTTGCATTATAGCCTTATTTTTTAAATATTTTTATATGTCCTCAATCTCCACACCCCATAATGACAAAGTGAACAGGTTTGGACATTTTTGCACAATAACAAAATAGAAACAAATGCCTTATTTACATAAGTATTCACACCCTTTACTATGAGACTCAAAATTGAGCTCAGGTGCATCCTGTTTCCATTGATCCTTGAGATCCTACAACTTGGAGTCCACCTGTGGTAATTTGTATTTATTGGATTTGATTTGTAATGGCACACCTGTCTATATAAAGGTCCTACAGTTGACAGTGCATGTCAGAGCAGAAACTAAGCATAGGAGGTCGAAGGAATTGTCCGTAGAGCTCTGAGACAAAATTGTGTTGAGGCACAGATCTGGGGATGGGTAGTAAAATATTTCTGCAGCATTGAAGATCCAAGAACAGTGGCCTCCATTCTTAAATGGAAGAAGTTTGGAACCACCAAAACTACCTAGAGCTGGCCAGCCAGCCAAACTGAGCAGTCAGGGGAGAAGGGCCTTGCAGGGAGGTGACCAAGAACCTGATGGTCACTGACAGAGCTCCTCTGTGGAGATGAGAGAATCTTCCACAAGGACAACCATCTCTGTAGCACTGCACCAATCAGGCCTTTATGGTAGAGTAGCTGGATGGAAGCCACGCTTCAGTAAAAACCACATGACAGCCCTCTTGGAGTTTGTCAAAAGGCACCTAAAGGACTGACCATGAGAAACAAGATTCTCTGGTCTGATGAAACCAAGATTGAACTCTTTGGCCTGAATGCCAAGCGTTATGTCTGGAGGAAACCTGGCACCATCCCTACAGTGAAGCGTGGTGGCGGCAGCATCATGCTGTGGGGATGTTTTACAGCGACAGGGACTGGGAGACTAGTCAGGATAAAGGGAAAGAAGAACAGAGCAAAGTACAGAGATCCTTGATGGAAACCCACTCCAGAGCACTCAGTACATCAGACTGGGGAAAGGTTCACCTTCCGACAGGACAACGAGCCTAAGATACCGCAAGAGTGGCTTCTGGACCCAATCGAACATATCTGGAAATAACTTAGATGTGCAGCGTCGCTCCCCATCCAACCTGACAGCGCTTGAGGGGATCTGCAGAGAAGAATGGGAGAAACTCCCCAAATACAGGTGTGCCAAGCTTTTAGCTTCATACCCAATATGACTCAAGGCTGTATCACTGCCAAATGTGCTTCAAAGTACCGAGTAAAGGGTCTGAATATTTGCACTTTAAAATTTATACACAAACTTGGAGAAAAAAAATTCTAAAACATGTTTATGCTGTGTCATTATGGGGTATTGTGTGCAGATTGATGACACTATTTTAGAATGTGGCTGTAACGTAACAAAATGTGGATAAAGTCAAGGGGTCTAAATAGTTTCCAAATACAGACTTTCCTAAAGACATCATACATGCGAGCAGATAGAAAATAAAGTAAAAAACTATGGCTGTTTGAGAAGGAAAAAAGACAACTTACTGGAAGAACTTGAAGGCCTTGACCATTGCACCGGAGCTCGCAAACAGCATCTTGAGGTCATCCTCAACCACAGAGGGACTAAAAAGAAAGACATTGTAAAACTTGATAAGCTTTTAGCAGTAGTTTACCAATACATTTGTAGAATTTGTTTTCAGACCACAAAAGCAGTACCTCAGGATTAGCAGCTATCAAAAGGGTCAGGGGAATCATTGCAGGAGAAACTCCTCCAGTCTACTTACGGGATGTTTGAGAGGTGCAGGGTGGCTGAGGGAGGGAATATGTTAGAGTAGTTCTTGGAGCCAGGCTTCTTAAAGCGGTGCAGGGGTGAGTTGCTGTAGTCCTTTGTCAGGCCCTGGTCCTCATGGCCCTCGCGGGGCAGCTGGACATTGGTGTGTTTGGACAGGGTGACGCGCAGAGCTTTCCCGTGGAGCCTCTGGCCATTCAGGTGGCTCATTGCTGTTGTAAACAGAGTTAAGCAGTGAGTCTTCTATTCAAAGTTTAGGTATATTTCCATTGCTAAATAACCTCAGGTTATTTATTTTTTATCCCTTTAGCATCATTCTCAGATGCACATCACTCCCTACATATTGCTGTTCAGCTAGAACTAGTTCTTAGATGGTAGTTGGAGGTATTCCTTCCCAGGAAAGTTTGGCTGGGCCTTACCTAGCTGCGCCTGAGTCCCATCAGACATCTGGATCAGAGCGTTCTCCTTCTTGTTGAACAGGATCTTCACTCTCATCACGTCACCATATACACCTTCACACAGATGCAAAGGGGGGGACAACCATTTGAAAATCAATTTAACTCTAAACCAAACCAAGCCATCCAATCAAAACCATGTCTTTGGGCACGTAAGATTTGGTTAACACCCAGCTACGCACCACAGGGAAGCTTGTGTATATGAATAACTTCAGTTCATAATCAAGATGCTCCTCCATTTATCTAAATTATAAGGGGGGGCAAAATACATTCTAGCAAGAGTGACTGAAGCCACTGATCATTGCAATATTGCATCATGGCCACAAGTGGGAATTGGTCATTTACCATCTCAGAGGTACGTGTGACTACTACACCATAAAAGCCCATTTAAAAAATCTCAAAGTGTAGGCTACCGTTTGTACATCGGTTTTAATACATTCAAAGAATTGAAATAGTCTGAGACAGGCTGTGGAACTTAATGTCACTATACTTGGACAGAAAAGGTAAAATAAGGGATTTATGTAGTTTATCAAGGAGGATATTACTTTTGCGTCTACAAAGGGACGCCTCCCTGATAAATTGGTAAAAAACATTTAGGAAAATGAAGGCACTTAATGGTAAAAAAAAAAAACAGACTGCAAGTCAGAAATTTAGAATAAGGATCAGAAGGAATGCAAAATTGGCCATATGTACTCTGCACAAATGGGAGTCTTGACCATTAACCAAAAGCAATTGACACAGCGTTCATAAAGGGCATGCAAGATGACAAATCAAGCATGCAAACTATGACAATAGACAGATGATAAATCTAAATGTACAGTGGCAAAGTTACAGCATCTCACTGAACTTCCCACAATATATTATTTTATTCTTGTCATTTGCACTATGTTTAAAGGAATATTCAACTGTGATCTGGAAATTATTCATAGGTTTTCTTGATATGAAATTGGTCCATAGTATTAAAAAAGACTAGTCTGCAATATTCATATAGCTTGGGACCGAAAATTGCAGCATTGAGACATCGGCCCAAAAGTGAATTTAAGGTCCACGTGTTCTTGACCAATTTGGCTTAAGTTGATGATCAGACTCAAAACCATAACTATAGACCATTTTCAGAGAAAGAAAATAGTTAGATAAATAGTCAAATCAGTATCCCTTTAAAGAAAGCTGTGGACAGAAACCCCATGAAAATGCTGCAACTTTTTGCCAAGTGTCTCAAATCAACACGCAAAATATTTGAAAACAAAAAAACTGAAACAAATTAGTTAAGAAACAGAAAACAGAACAAACAAGTAGTAATAATAAAAAAGGTGCTAATGATAACATACCGAAAAGAATAAAGAGGCATTGGGGCGTAACTCTCTTTATAAGACAGCAGAGGAAGGCAGCGGAGGGAGGAAGGGACAGGAAAAAGATCGGAGGCAGGAGAGTGGAGGTTCAACATATCATCCACAGCGGAGGCAGTTCCACGGGGAATGGCAAAAACAAAAAAAAAAACAGTGGTTGGATCATGAGGGTTAATAAATTGGACAGGAGCAAAGAATGGGAGATGTGGCGGTGGTGGGGTGGTATATGTAACAATATGATATGAGCAAAGAAATGGATATGTTTACGTGTGTGTTTATATGAATGTGATGTGTACATAATGGATGATGTGGTATCATGGTTGAGAGAAGAAAGTGGGAGAGGGAATTCATGGGGCGTGCAGTCAGTTTGGCAACAAAAAAAAAAGTTTCCAGGTGAAGGTATTAAAACCAAAAAAGAGGGGGAGGGGGAATGGGAGGGAGAGAAACAAGAAAAGGAGGTAAAAAACAAGGTCAGTATACAAAGAAATATGAAGTGTTCCATCCAGTATAGAATGTGCTTTAAATCAGAGTGAAGATTACAAACCAACAATGAAACTAGGAGGAATGATACACATGAGGCTGAGACAATACTTCTATAATTCTGTCTGTGTTGACGTGCACCATTACTATTGAAGAGATACATTCTTTAAATGAATGACTCTAGAAATATTTGTTGGGCTTAAGCTGAAGGCCATGTTAAATGTATAAAAGCAATATTGACTCAATCTGATGAAAAATCGCACTGCATGTACGGAGGTTACGGAATGAGCTGTCCAATAATTTAACATGCTCAGTAGATTAAGACGGACTGGTATGATTATGTTGAAGAATATAATGTTCAGAAATTCCTCAGTTAATGTACAATATATAGGTCCAACTGGATGTATGGTAAATAATATAGCCATGTATGAGGGTGCAAATAACCTAAAGCTAATCTTCAATTTTAATGAAAACTTGCAAATATTTGGAATAATAATGATTGAATGAGTAAAATTAATATTCATGAAGTTAGTGTATCCTAAGTGTTTGCTAGCGAAACTTCGGTAACGGGGATGGTACAACACTTTCAGGGGAGAACAGGAGTAAAGAAACACTAGGGAAAAGCCAAGAGCTCTGCTACACTGTACGCATTGCATTATTGCAGGAAGTTGACAGTAATGGGGGCTTTATATCACCTAGGCATGACTTAACGCAAGGTTTGTTTGTGGGTAAAGGGAGAGGCCTGAAAAACATTCAATAGAAGTGGATACATTAACATCAATGTTGTTACACGGAGAGCCAGCATATAATACACAGCCCAATTTACTTGGCATGTGTCATGTGGGCCAACTGAAAGACATCTTTGAATATGTGCTGCAGTCCAATTCTCTCCCCAAAGTGTGCTCTTATTCACTCCCCTGCATGAAATTACAAGAAATGTACTGGTGCAAGAAATTTGGTGAAACCTCACAAGGTAGCCCATGCTTACGACAAGCAACTTCTAGGGGTGAGTGAGCAAGTGCACAATTTGGGGCGCAGGGTAGGGAACAGGAATAAAAACCCACGTCCACAGAGGCTTCACAGCTCAACTCAGCCCATCTGGGCCACTATGGGTCGAGAGGGAGTCAAGGAAGGACTAACCTCTGGGTTGAGGTTGCTGACCAGCATGACACAGTGGCCACCGGAGAGTTGGTGGAAGCCCATTCTGCCTGCAGCCGCCGCGGCTGCAGCCACAGGCATGGTCAGTTGAGCCAGGCCTCCAGGGACACCGTGCATCGTCAGGCCTGCAGAGTGAAGCAAACGGGAGGCAGACATTTATTACATTTATTTTTTAACTCAGTGAATGGGTTGATAGAGTAAAGGCCGGACTGGAAGCCGCTGAGCACGACTGCTAATAGGTCAAGGTCCGCAAAAGTTTCAAAGTTTTCGTGTTGCCACTCAATGGTAGTGGATGAGGCCAGCTTCCCCCTTGAAATGTAAAGTGTTAGTGAAAAGGTCTGTGTAACTACAATCCATCAATGTTGGTCAGGAGCGAAGCAGGTGTCAGAAAGAGGACGATCAGACTCACCTGTAGCTTGCTGAATGGCGAATGCCGGGGGGAAGGCATGAGCTCCTGCGTACGGGTTGGCTGAGATGATCCCGGGAGCACCTGGAGAAACACATGGATACAGAGTGTTAATTGATTAGTTACCTTCAGTTTGTCGTAAAATATTCAATTATTACATGTTGAAAATGAATGGACAGGTGAAGGGTACGGGTTCAGCTGCATAGCTTCCACCTGTCCAATCATGTCTAAATGATAAGGGAAGAAGGAGGGAGGTAAATTTAAAATGTATTCACCGTAGTACTCACCGAAGGCTGCAGCCATGGCCTGGTGGTCAATGGAGGGCTGGCTGTCTCCCGTGGGCAGGTCAGGCCGCGTGTAGTCGCGGCTTTTGTCGTTGTTGTACTTCACATTCAGGCTGGTCAGCTTGGAGAAGTTGATGCGGAGGGTGCAGCAGGCGTTGTAGATGTTCTGCCCATCTAAAGACTTCACCACAGGGCAACAGTTTCAGCATTAAATCAATTCTGATTTCACACATTTGCCAAATACAACAGCTGTATGTATGCCTTACCGTGAAATGCTTACTGACAAACCCTTATCCAACAATGAAGTTCAAGTTAACAAACTAAAGTAAAAATGTTTTAATAAACAATAAAACTCAATTAAATGAGGCTATATAGAGTGGGTAAGCTATATAGAGTACCAAGTCAATGTGCAGAGGTACTGGTTAGTCGGGGTAATTTGTACATGTAGGTAGGGATAAAGTGACTATGCATTAATAATCAGTGAGTAGCAGCTGTGTAAAACCAGGGGGGGGGGGCACCGCCTAGTATATAGGTCCTAGATGGCAGGAAACTTGACCCCAGTGATGGACTGGGTAATGGTACAGCTGTAGAACTGAGGATCTGGGGACCCAAGCCAAATATTTTCAGTCTCCTGACTGTATGGTATGTTTGGACCATGATAGTTCGTTGGTGATGTGGACACCAAGGATCTTGAAACACTCGACCCGCTCCAATACAGTCCCGTTAATGTTAATGGGGGCCTGTTTGGCCCACCTTTACCTGTAGTCCACGATCAGTTCCTTTGTCTTGCTCCCATTGAGAGGTTGTTATCCTGGCACCACACAGCCAGTTCCCTGTTGGCCATCTCATCGTTGTCGGTGAACAGGCCTACCACTGTCGTCGTCAGCAAACTTAATGATAGCGTTGGAGTTGTGTTTGGCCACGCAGTGAACAGGGAATACGGGAGGGGACTAAGTACACACCCATGATGGGCCCCAATGTTAAGGATCAGCGTGGAAGATGTGTTGTTGCCTACTCTTACCACCTGGGGGCCTGGGTGTCAGCAAGTCCAGGATCCAGTTGCAGAGGGAGGCATTTAGTCCCAGAGTCCTTAGCTTATTGATGAGCTTCGTGGGCACTATGGTGTTCAATGCTGAGCTGTCGTCAATGAACAGCATTCGCACATAGGTGTTCCCTATGTCCAGGTGGGAAAGGGCAGTGTGGATCACGATTGAGACTGCGTCATCTGTGGATCTGTTGGGGCGGTATGCAAATTGGAGTAGGTCTAGGGTTTCTGGGATGGTGGTGTTGATTTGAGTCATGAACAGCCTTTCAAAGCACAAAATGGCTACTGACATGAGTGCTATGGGGCCTTAGTCATTTTGGCAGGTTACCTTCACATTAGACTGCATCCAAGGATTTGCTCATTCATCTTTCAGACTATTCTTTTCCCCACTCCACACTTAGAACACATTAAAGTTAGGCTCTGAAAACACAAGAAAAATGGGAGGGGAATAAGAACTGCTGTATATTATTGTGACAGGTAGATGGCACTACTTACCAGTTTAGCATGCTGAGCGGTCAGACCGTCCGAGTACTGCAGCAGGGCCTGGAACTGGTTGTTTTTGGTAAAGGTGATAATCTTCAGCACTGTGCCGAGCTTAGAGAAGATCTGCATGCAAGGAGGGCATGGTCAGGGGGAATACAAGCTCAGACCGATATACAGTCATTAATGTATTGAAAAGTGTGTTTTACCTGGTGCAGCACGTCCAGGGTGACTGGGTAGAACAGGTTCTCCACTATAACGCGCAGCACAGGGCTGTGCCCGCCCATGCCCACCGAGGCATCCACCCCTGCCATGGGCATGCCCCCTGCCTGGACTGCGTTCACTGCCTGGAGTGCCGCCTGGGCTCTCTGAAGAGAGGAAGATGGTTCAATGGAAGTGGCAAGAAGCAAGAGACTCTACAAATGCTCAGGTAGAGCTGACCTGACTCCCACAGAGAGTCAATACGTTTCAATGTTCCGAATGTTCTTATTGAACAGCCTCAGGTAAGTTGCTGGACATTTACAAGAAAATGCCTGTAAAAATAACTATTTTGGGAAGTAAAATATTACATTCCAGGGTGCTGCTGACGACTCTGTCCGTGACATGTTTGTATACACAGTGGAAACTCTGGGGCCCGTTTGAGAGTAAAACACCTGGTGGGAAGAAAAACACTGAGGAACATAAGAGGGAAACCTAGTTTCTACCAGCAATACCCAAACATCTGGGAATGTTCATCTACACTGCAGCAGTGTTTATGTTACCTTCATTGACCTATTAGCAGATAAGACCAGAGTAGAGTAATTTGAAGGGGGAGTAGAGTGGACAGCTGGAGCTTCCATTGGTCGCCATTGGCATGCCGTCTCCCAGGAAACAGTGTTTAGAAAAAGGGAGGGTCTTGTTGGGAGGGTGCATGGTACACACTAGACCACAAGATATCAGTTGGAACCAAAATTATTTTCCTATCACGTCGGGTCTGAACACAACCACCATTTTTCCCCGTTCAGTCCACTGTTCTGACCAGCAAAAAAGTTGTGAACTGGTTCAAACCCCCCAAAAAGTACTGGTTTATATCATTCCTTCTGGGGGGTTTTATTACACTTTTATTTATTTTTTTACATGTGAAGTCAATTATTTGCCTTTATCTCATTAAAATTACTTCACCAATCAGTGAGGATGGAGCAGGCAAGCTAGTTGTTTACCTGCATGACAAACAGACAAGTGTAGCTTAATAAGGCCCAAGATGCAACAGAATTTGCGGGTGGGGAGAGCGAGAGGAGTCATAAAGCGCTGGGTATCTTAGCCACAGAATTATACCTACGAGGAGCGGCTCCTATAGAGGAACTTTGAATGTTCTTTGAGACAACTAGGTAACCAACTTAAGCTAAAAACACATCTTACCTTAGTTAATAAATCCAACGTGAAACCCAATCACTAGGCCTATAGTATCCTTGACAAGCATTGGGAAAAGTTCCTGTTCTTGCTAATTATTATTATATTTTTTTTTTAATCGCTCCCCATCTTCTGAATCAAGCTTGTAAGGTCAGTGCAGTAGCCTGTGTGTCAGACAGGGGAGGGTAGCCTAAACACGCACTGGCAAAGATTTTTTAGCATGCAGGTAGACACCGGAATAAGTCTGAGTGAAGACGTCGCATACGTGCGCTATGTTGGGGGACAATTGTTTTTGGTGTGCAAAGTATTAATCTGTTCCCGTGCTTGTAAAGTAACGCTTCTGTTCTGGAACATTATGGATCCCTTTTGTTCCAGGAAGCATTTCAGTTCCTTGAAAAAAATATATATTTTCTGGTTTTCAGTTGTGTTCCCTGAACCGGGTCCAACCCCTGCAAGATATTCAGGGGAAGGTAAACTTGAGACCTACTTTATTCCGCAGAGTGTAAGTTGAACAAATTAGCAGTCGAATGCCGACAGCTCCATTTTCAGCAACACAGCAGAATATAGGTTCATTCTGATTGGCTCAAGTCAGCTGACAAGTAGACTGGTGGTTTGTTTGTGCAACCACACAAGCCCTGGCAAGAACAGAATGTTTCCAAATGAGTCATTTTGACCCAGCAATACAGGAAACAGAGGAGAGCGCAAGACGCCAATTCAAAATAAAAACGAAAAAATGTGGAACACTACCACAGCAAACTAGTCCGCTGTGGAGGAAACCCACTTCATGTTGGCTCTAAGCATCAAACACACTAATTGCTCAGAGAAAACTACAAAATGAAAGTCAAAATTAATGCAGAGTAATTATGAAAGGTTCAGGGTGGCAGCTGAAATCCCTTGCTGATGTGTTTTGTAGACATGCTCCTTTGTCCAAGTAATGTTGAAAACATGAAGCGCACTCGAGTTCAGCCTTCTCTTATGGCCTTCCAGAAGTAGTAAGCCTGCACAGATAAAGGGTTATGCAACTGTTGAGAAGGAAGTAGCTGCAGCAGAATGACTCACCACTTGGTTGGGGGAGTTGTCCGTCTTGAGCTCCTTGTGGTTGGAGTACTGCATGAAGATGGGGTGGTTGCGGATGACCGGCGTCACCGAGGAGTAGTAGCTGACCATGGTCTGAGCTGCATCCTCTGTGTTCATCTCTATGAACGCCTGGACACAGGAGAATGCCATAAGAACACAAGTCCAGCTACGGATATCATTCACTACTACTACAACAGTTGTATGCTCCACTCTGGTTAACAGTTGGTTACTACTAGCCTATGAAATGGTAACTAATACACCCCTCCCCTCTGAGTGGAGGGCAAGACAACTCTGCTAAAGCGAATGAGCTAGGGTTGTCATGTGAGACCACTAACCTGGTTTTTTCCTTTGAGCATGAGCAGGTTGGTGACTTTGCCAAAGGGCAGGCCCAGGGAGATGACCTCGGCCTCGTTGATGTCATTGGGGAGCTTGCGCACGTGGATGACACGCGACGGGATTCCTGGGCCCCTTATGTCACCTTTGAACTTCTTGCTGTCGTTGCCATTGGCTGTGGAGGAGAGGGAGCAAGAGAGCCTACTGTTGGGATGTACACCATTTTGATAAATCAGCCGAAGTAGATCAGAATTGGAAGAGGTGGTGCTCAAACGTCGCTCATAGTGTACTCAAAAGTTTACTTGGTTGATATTAATACAAACGGAGGTTTAAACACTGACCTGCTGCGCTGGTCATTATATAGGGTCCGTTTGCCACGCAGGAGAAAAGCTCGTCTGATCCTCTCTGCAAAGAGAGAAGGACATGCTATTGAGACCAATGCAGAACTGCACCACCAGCATCATTTTAAAGACATGACCAGCCCAATGACTGAATAGCACATTTCTCACGTTTTATTTTTAGGTAAGACCTATGGTTTACAATGGAAACGGGAGGAACATCATGTATGCATTGGAACCAAAAAAAGAAACTCGTAACAGCCACAGGTAAAACCACCCACTTTGACCTATCAAAATAATGGGAAGAACAATATTGACAATCACAAATCTTGGCACAGGTTCCCCCCATCACAGCCAAAACAAACAGATGGACTACTAGGCTGTCCCGTGGACCTGTATGAAGGTACTGGGTGACCCATTGTCTTGTGACAACGGGAACAGGAGAAGGTCAGCTGCTTAGCTAACATGAAGTTATGTGAACCTGAGTCTACAGCCAACGAGCTACAAGTAGAAGAAGCAGACAAAGAAAGACGAGGAATGCGCATAGATAAGACCATACGCAGACTGACAGGGATCCAATGACCGGACTTGCTAACCTCGTTAAGTCCTCTATGGCCTAAGGTAGAGGGGGGTGTAAATGGACACAACCCAATCTCTCCATCCCAACCCCCACTGCCCTTGCATTTCATGTGCATGCATGCGTTTGTATGCATGTTGGGGTCATCCGTATTGGCATAGGTTTAAGGGAGGGAACCAGAGAATTCAGTGGGAAGGGAGGAAAAAAACAACTCGGTTTCTGGGTCGCCAAGCAGCAGGAATGAGAGGGCGGGGGAGGGACGGGGGAGCAGAAACCCAAGTCATGGGCCTGGTGGTACATCACTTTGCAGTCTGGCACAACTAAAGTGGGTACTGGTAGGGGGTGATGGCTCAAATGGTGACCTGCTCATACACTCCCCCCATAGTCAATGGACCAATCCCCAAAAAATCAAATAAACTAAACGACTCAACCTAATTTTGCTTGAAACAAACTTATAAGTTTCTTATATCACCTACATAGCCCAACTATATTTTCCTTGAACTATGAGCCTATACTGATAAAGCAAAAACCATAGTAAAACCTGATTTAAACAAATACAGAGCCATACACAAACATACAATACCCTATAAAACAGAGGTAGTATGCTTTACAGCGTGTGTAAAACAAGGCTGAACACCATCTGTCCTCTATAGTCTATGACACCAACAATAGGGGGAAACAGAGACAACTCTCAAGGAAATGATTCACCACCAGCCAGCCAGCACTTTTCATGTAATCGACAATGTGGACGGGAAGCTTGCTCTGGTTAACACAAGGAGTACACAGCTAAACAGCCTTCCGCAGTGCTGAGATGGCAACAAAACGTGCTCTCCTCTCCCCACCAACCCCTCCAAATTCCACTGTTGCGGGACTCAATGAAAACCATATGTAAGGGGTATGGGGGTGAGTGTAAATTGTGTGTAAAGGTCTGCAAAATATGTTTGGTAGCAAAAAGCATGTTCCTGGTCCTGCTACAGACTAAAAATAAAAAAAATTACGACTTAGCAAGACTGGCAGGCCAAGTCACAGAGCAGGCTTTGTCTGCCACTAACACTCAAATGGATTTTACAAGGGTAAGGAGAACTTACTACTTAATTGGCCAGACTGTTCGGTTAAAAAATATATAACTTATTGATTAAAGACATAACACTTGATATGTATTCAGTTGTGAAAAGTAAGCCCGTTAAGTATTATGTCCTATAAAATAACTATGCGATAGAACAAGACTTGTTAGAAAACTCAGTTAAGCTGCAACGCTTTAAAAAGCTGTGCCAAGGCTTTCAGTTGGTTAGCAATGTTAATGAAGTGAGTGGTTTTCTAATGGAGTTTTCAGAGGGCCTAAATTAAAAGATTAGAAAGGTGTGGAGAGGGAAAAGCAGTGGGGGTGAAAAAGACTGAGTAGGCAAGCAGGAGACAATGCACTGCAAGAATGGGGTCGTTACCAGGGCAGCACTGAATGTCACTCCGTCCCCATAGAAACCCTAGACTGTGGCTCCAGGTGAGGTGCGCTGCTAAGCCACACCTGTGACTCTTAGCCTAAATACACAAGACTGATTCTCTTCAGACCCACAGCCAGGTCTAAAATCCTCCTGGCAATTACCCTGCCGCACACAAATGTTCGCAAAACAAGTTTAAAAGGCCAGTTCCGATAAAAATAGGGGAGCTTTGGAGGTGGCCAAGTGAGAGCTTGTCACTTATCAACATGTAAATTATTGAGCGGCAATTCAATCCTCTGCCTCTTATAGCTCATGCACATTGCACCGAAGTTGGATCTAGCATTCGTATCCCTATCGTTCACAGCGCTGTATACATCGGACTGAAAAAATGTTTCATGCCATGTAAAAATCGTTGCGCACTTGGCGATTTATGTTCAGAACTGCTAGTACTCTCGGCCAGCAAACACTAATGGTGTATCTGAACCCCTTAAAGCCACGGCTGCCGTGAGTTTTAATCTACTTTGTAGCCTATATACTGGCTACCTAGAAACTTTTTCCAATGGCGACTGACATGATCAAACACAGGCCACCCAGCCCTTTCCCATACCATCCTTTCCCTAAACAGATTGTGTGGGGGAAACAGACCAGAGGAAAAACATGCATGTTGAAAATGGGGGCATGTGGTCAATAGGTTCCATTCACCCCACCCCATCTTTGAGGAATGAGATTGAGAGGCCATCTCCACAGACAAGGTAAATAGGCCTAGTCGTTACATTTAATGACCTATTACTCATCTTTAAAATCTATACATTTTTTAATAAGATAGCTCACAACAGTTTTCCAAGCCTATGGAAAAAAAACCAAAATACATTTGAGGATTGAACCTGTTCACTACACCTCCATATTGTGCATTTCAAGAACATTGACGTTAACTATGACATTGGCCTAAAATAGCTGCAGTCTTCGCCAGGATAACTATCACTCACAAAAATATAGGCCTTTTATATCACAATAACATCAAAGTAAAAAAATTGCACTCGCCTGGTTACAATTTTGCTATCTAAATGTTAAGGGGCAACAATTTGTACTGATCCAAATTACACAGTTCCACCCAAGATCCTCCCAACCATTTTGAAACAGTCAACAGTCCATTCTTTGAGGCCAGCAGTTTGTAATGACACACCCCAGGGGGAGAACAGGAAACACAAGAAGCAATTAGAAAAATGGAGTGAAAAAAAAACACCCGCATTCCAGCAAACTGCTCCCTTTTCCTGTGAAGAACCTGGCTATGTATTACCACCACCTTAAGGTTACTGATGTGCGTTGGCTTGCGTGTAACAACTGGCCTTCTCATATGCACGTGGTACCTGTAAGAATCAGTCTTTGTGCTGTGTGCTAAGAGTCCCCCTTGGCTAGGTACATACCACAGACGATTATCTCTGCGAAAAAGAGATGCGAGGAATGCCTTTGCTGTGGGGTGGCCTTTGAAGACCAAGCTGGGAAGCGACAGTAACAGTCTGTAGAGCATAGACGTGCCACACACACCGAGTCAGGAACACCGGCTCCGTGTGTTTGCTCACCATCCCAAAACCACATATCCTGGAGTCACTCAACATCCATCAGGGGAATGAGACAGCACTTACAACTGGATATCTGCTGCATAGAGCATAAAATTCTTCAAATTTCCACCATCTAGAAACATCTGCTTTTGCTCAAGTTAGCTAGCCCTGGCCAATAAACTGCAGGGGCCATTGGATGGTAAAGTAGACATTTTCTTGAGAAAGGACTCAAGGGGAGTATGGGACCAGCCTATGAGTGGTACAGCATTACAATTGGCTAACACTTACTGGGACATGTGCTGGTGTATCAGTGAAGAGACAAAAAGTCCTTAAGCGAGACAAGCGCTTGGAGGAGCCAGAAAACTGGAATGTAGCAAGAGCATTCCCGGCACAATGCCAAAGCCAACCAATAATTAGGCTCGACTGTTTCCACAGCAACAGCAATGTTCTCGCCACACAGGATGAAAACAGTTTGAGAAATGTAAGCTTGGTAACTGGTTACCAGTGACAAGGCAGTGTTTTACTTTTGCTTGCCCCCATAAAAGTGTAGCCAAGTGTCACGAAAGAAAACATTAGGGAGTCCATTCCACTTAATTGTATCCTTTACTTGGTGCATGCCTCCTCAACAGTTCCACAACACGGTTTAATCAGTCAACTACCATGAAAAAATGCTAACAAAAGGAACCTGTTGGGTGACTTGAAGCCAATTAAAAACTTGCACCTAAGCAAATAGGATTTCCCACTGCCAGATCCAAACTGGTTGTAGGTGTGCCTTCACATGCTAGCTTCTTTGAAAGCTTTCATTTCTCATGGAGCAAATAGTTTGCATGGCTGCCGTAATAACAAATGCAGCCTGAGCAACAATTGGTCAAATCCACACACGGCTACATCCATTGGTCATTATAATCTGAAGCCCTTCTCAAACACCTCTTGACATGTTGAAGCAGGGAAAAAGTGAAAGGAGAAAAGAGGGTGCCTACCTTTGTACCAACTGTAATATCGTGGACACTGCTGTGAAGAAAAGAGAAGACAGGAATGTTAGAAGCAGTAAGGATGAAAAATTAAAATGCCCAAATTAAGGTTAAAAGATCCAGAAACCCCAAAAGGTAGAGAAAAGCTAACTAGATTTATTTATCAGATGCAGAAAAGTTGGAAAGCAGACAGTCAGTCACTGGTATAATTAGGCCACTCAAGTGATTTTATTGTCCAAGTGTCTAACCTTAACATGAAGCAAAACTGCCATATGGGCTGCCTAACCAACAACAAAAAATAGTTATGTCAAAATAAGAGCAGGATGTTACCTCAGAAAAGGCTAATTTAAGACCAAACACTTCCAAAAACACTACCAAAATAAACATGCTTTGCACATGGGCCTGAACTAAAGTTAATAGGCAGGTTTCCATGGACCCAGGTTTAAACTACAAAAGCAATGTCGCAATGTCTATTTTCTATGCGATCCTTCTAAATGTTGACAAAATCCCTGGACAAGTTCATGGAAAAGTAGCTAATGACATCTCATTTTTATTTAAGCTTTATTTAACTAGGCAAGTCAGTTAAGAAGAAACTCTTATTTACAATGACAGCCTAGGAACAGTGGGTTAACTGCCATGTTTGTCGTTCTGCCCCTGAACGTTTTACCTTCTCAGCTCGGGGATTCGATCTAGCAACCTTTCGGTTACTGGCCCAACGCTCTAACCACTAGGCTACCCGCTGCCCCTCAAAGGAACCATGCAGAACATACAATTGTGACGTTTCATAAGCCGAATTCGCAATAGCATTGGACATCTGGAGCGGTACTGCCACCAGTAAGGTCGGGTGCTAGATATGTTACAGATAGTTTATTCTTTTAACACAAATAAGACTAGGGAGATTGCCAATGCCTCGCCACTTCTAAATGTATGTTTAATGTCCATAATAGGAATTGCTAGAAAGTAAGAATTTAGAATGTATAATTCTACCAAGATCAATTAGAAAAACAACATTGACCAATTGTCTAAATTGCGTTTAAGGCAAAGCATTCCCTTGATACCCCCTAATGTTAAAGGTGGAAAGAGCAAACAGTTCCCTTTCCCACAGCTTTGCCCATGAAAAATGAGTGGTATTTGGCGGACACTCGGTTGAAGATTAACCTCCACATCCTGTTTCTCATGTGAGACAGCCAGGAAACTCAGCCCAAAAGCTCTCTCAAGCCTTCCTCCCATCTACCACCCTTTCTCAATTAGAATTAGATTTATCAACCACTGATCAATATAAATCATTTGACCAGTGGCTGAAAACCGCAGTAACATAAGTATGTGCCGTTCTTTAGGACAAAAGGAATACACATATGCAAAACGGTCTTTTGTGGCAAATATGCCCCTCAAACTCCCATAAGCCAAATATCTGCAGCCATGACAAATTCCTTGTTGTTTCTAAGCCCACACATGACAATTTTACAACAAAAAAAAATGCGAAATGCTTCCTTTACACGTTGGAATCTACTGAAAAATCAAACTAAATTCCATCTTTTAGGATTATATGCTTTCAGAGTAAACTTGATACAAAGTACACAAATAAAGGCTACATTGACTGCAAGGGGGGGGGATAAGCAAGACAGCTCAAATCACTCCCTCAATTCTCACACCAAGTCATTGCATGCTGAGAAACCTGATCAGCACCATTATGGAGGTTACTTAGCATCAACGGGCATCTCACAGTGCTACTATTAGACGTAAAAATTGATTCCAACATACAACAAAAAAATCTAGGTGATATGAAAATGAGTCTAAAAATCATGTTTATTATCCGATATTCACAACTAATGAACTGGTACCTTGCATTTAAAAATGTATATGAAAATAAGAACTTACTCTAGTTCAGTGACGTAAGTAGATCCCATAGGATACAAATCAGTCTCTAGACGGCTGGAAGAAATGTGGGGTTAACAACAAGCCAAAAATATGATCTTTTAACTGTTTACTCTGAATTTCAAGCATAAAGATCTCTATAGCAATATTAACAACATTCCAAATTCTCAAGTATTGTTCATCTCTGAACGTCTGCAGCAGAAATGTTACTTGTGTAGAAGCATGGTTGGGTAGCCACGTTAGTAACGTCATGGAACTACTTCTAAAACGAAGTAAAAAGCTATAGTTTAACAGTCAGCAAAGATAGACAATACGGTAGGTAGATAGGACCATCTACAATTCAATATCCTGGCAAACATTCTTGCAACCCACACACTAATCCAACGCCGTACTGCCACAGGTGGTTCCAATTTTCAGTGGCTAGAACTAGTGCCTTAGCCAAGCTAGCATCCATACCACAGAAAAGCTAGCTAGTCCACTCAAAATGCGTCATCTTGCTTTTTATTAACCAAAGAGCAATTTAGTCTAGACAAAAACAAAAAAGGAAGCCTGCTAGTGTTAACTACAACGCCAAAGCAACCATGTTGGTTGGTAACTAACGTTAACGACGTTAAGCATCTCGGAGTATCTCACGGATGCACACCAAATAAGCTTTACCATGTTTCCATCGCAACCAAAATACAATAACACAATACTAGGTTAACTAGCGCATTTTCGTTACAGGATATATTTAATAAAGCATGTTAGTTTGTTGCTCTTTTCTCGAGAGCATAACTTCTTCCTTGAACTTACCCGTCCATTGCACAACACGGAACTAGCTACACAAGTTAGACCAACAAGTCTGTAGCCTGGCTGACTTTTCTTATACCCTTACAAAATGGCGGAGAACAGAGAAGCGAAATGTGATTAGCCTAGTAAAACCCAACGATTGGGGAGAACAGAACAATTGTGGGCGTCTGAGACGAGAAGTGGGTGCTGATAGGACAAGACGAGAGTTGCTAGAGAAGGCGGTCTTAAAGAAGTTGGCCATGGATTTTGATTGTAAATGACCAATTGTGAGTCGCAAATTAAATCCGCGTGACCATGAAAATATTGTTATTTTCATATTTTTTTTTAATGCAGAATGAATTTGTGATACAACTGTCTACATATGTGTTGAAAGAATGGCATATCCTGTTATTGCATGGCTGAACCTGTGCTTCCAACACAGTAAGTTCGTGGACGACTGTAAAGGAAAATAGGCAATACATTGTTCTTCATTGGTCTAAAGAACAAATTAAGGGCAAAGACGCTATCAAATATGCAGATCATTTTTGACAATTTATCCAAATGTGTTGCTACGATTTCCAAGAAACAGATTCAGCTTTGGGCCTATGGGCACAGTAAAACAAATTATTGTTTCACAAGATGGCCTAAATCCGTGAGCATTGCCTTGACAAATATAGGAGATGTACTGGGAAGACAAAAACAGTATGGAATAGATTGTATACATTGAAACCCTTACTTCTCTTTGCCGTGTCAGTGGCATACCCTCTGTTCCGTAACAGCTGCCTAATCAGACCCTTATCTAGTCGGATTGCTGTCGTTCGAATTTCAACCTTGTCTGGCATCAAAGGTTATGGGACTCCTTTGATGTGGGAAAGCTTCTGGAGTGAGACAGAGGGAGATCGAGCCTCCTGTACCACCTGGTCCCAAGACTCCTCCTCACTGCTATGGCAACATCCTAAAAAAATAGCAAAATTCCTCTACCCTTCATAAAAAAAAAACAATAAGACAACATATGGAGATGGGTTGAGAGCAATTTGATGCAAAATGGCTAGGCTACACTACAGCAGATTTGCCTCTATGTATATTCACATTAAACAAATACTGCGAGAATGAAATAAACAATCTGAATGGAGCAAATATGCAATTGAAGCTCCTGGACTCAGTATATCACAAGGATCTTTCTGTATCAGGTAACACACCATAAATAATTACCTCACATGCTCCCTTTCAGGAAATTACTTTTCTGTTTGGGTGCAGGTGACACACCTGCCCATAGATGAATAATTGATGGGGCCCACATCGACCAGACTGAAGCCCATTGTCTCTCTAGGCTTAGCCTACAGCACTCATCATTACACAGCCAAAATACATTAGGCCACAGGTATGTATGTCTCTCTGGGCTTGGGAGTCATGCACTGAAGTGGAATATATGAACAATTAGGCTGTATTCATTCTTAAAAGTTCTAAATAATGTTTTGTATATAGGTAATGTACCCTTACCTAATAGTTTGAAATAATACATACGAGTAAGAATACACTAAGACATCATAGTAGCTTCCATTTATAGCCAACCAATACAAACATAGTTCAACATAGGCCTATAGTCCTACATGACAGCTGTTATTAGGTTACCTGATGAGTACAACAAATAAAGGATATTTATGGCATTTCAACACATATTTATATTAGTTTTGTGATATTAAATTACTCTTGATAATGTTTTAATCTGTCCACATTCAAGTAACATACAAGTAACATAGGCTTTAGGCTTGATCTTTTTTGATGGAAATAAGCTGCAGTAAATTTGAGAAATTACATTGCATCCAAATCATGGCTGATTCCATCTGAAATGTTTAGCATGTGCAGGTTATTATACACAATATAAACAAATGTATGTGGACACCCCTTCAAATTAGTCGATTCAGCTATTTCAGCCACACCCATTGCTGACAGGTGTATAATATCGAGCACAAAGCCATGCAATCTCCATACACAAACATTGTCAGTAGAATGGCTTTACTGAAGAACTCAGTGACTTTCAAAGTGGCACCTTCATAGGATGCCACCTTTCCAACAAGTCAGTTTGTCAAATTTCTGCCCTGCTAGAGCGGCCCCAGGTAACTGTAAGTGCTGTTATTGTGAAGTGGAAACATCTAGGAGCAACAACTGCTCAGCTACGAAGAGGTAGGCCACACAAGCTCACAGAACGGGACCGCCGAGTGCTGAAGCTCGTAGCGTGTAAAAATCGTCTGTCCTCGGTTGCAACACTCATTACCGAGTTCTAAACTGCCTCTGGAAGCAACATCAGCACAAGAACAGTTCGCCTGGGAGCAAGCCTAATATCACCATGCGCAATGCCAAGTGTCGCCTGGAGTGGTGTAAAGCTCGCCACCATAAGACTCTGGAGCAGTGGAAACCCGTTCTCTGGAGTGATGAATCACATTTCACCATATCCGACTGATGAATCTGGGTTTGGCGGATGCCAGAAGAAAGCTACCTGCCCCAAAGGATAGTGCCAACTGTAAGGTTTGGTGGAGGAATAATGGTCTAGGGCTGTTTTTCATGGTTCGGGCTAGGCCCCTTAGTTCCAGTGAAGGGAAATCTTAACACTACAACATAAAATTACATTCTTGACGATTCTGTGCCTCCAACTTTGTGGTAACAGTTTGGGGAAGGCCCTTTCCTGTTTCAGCATGACAATGCCCCGTGCCCAAAGTGAGGTCCATAGAGAAATAGTTTGTTGAGATCATGTTGCAGAACTTGACTGGCCTGCACAGAGCCCTGACCTCAACCCTATCAAACACCTTTGGGATGAATTGGAACGTCGACTGCGAGCCAGGCCTAATTGCCCAACATCAGTGCCCGACCTCACTAATGCTCTTGTGGCTGAATGGAAGCAAGTCCACACAGAAATGCTCCAACATCTAGTGGAAAGCCTTCTCAGACGAGTTGAGGCTGTTATAGCAGCAAAGGTGGACCAACTCCCTTATAATGCTCATGATTTTGGAATGAGATGTTGGACGAGCAGGTGTCCACATACCTTTGGTAATGTAGTGTGTTATTATGGCAGTGGCACACATTTTTGTCATGTCAATTGACTTAATTTTGAGACAGGTTCAGGTTCATGTGGACTGCTCTTTTTATATACACTAAGCGTGAGCGACACCATGTGGTTATCTGATGCATTGTTGCGTGGTGAAAACGTTCCATACTTTTCTGTTTATTTGAGTGTTCTAACATTCTCATTGCAATGACAGATTGTATGCAATGACATTCAACGTAGAGTGTTGTCACAATGTTCTATGATTGCTTGTTGATGCTTCAAAAGCAAGTGCACCAACTCATGCTCAACATTGCTTATGCTAGAATTGTGTTTTAAATGCGAGAATACGTTTGGTCATTGATTTGAATTACCACTCTATTGTAAAGGGCATTAGGATAAATTGAAGTGTTTTCCACTGATCTATTTTGCATTTAGGCTACATTTTCTCTTCTATACAGCTACACTATAGACTAGTTTGAGTTTTCAGACTAAGGTTAATTTTGCTCGGCTATAATGTACACTGAGTATACCACACATTAGGAACACCTTCCTCATATTGAGTTGCACCCTTTGCCTTCAGAACAAGCTCAAAAGGACAGGGCATGGACTCTACAAGGTTGTCGAAAGGGTTCTACAGGGATGCTGGCCATTGTTGTCTCCAATGCTTCCCACAGTTGTTTCCCCTTCATCTACACTGATTGAAGTGTATTTAATTAGTGACATCAATAAGGGATCATAGCTTTCACCTGTATTCACCTGGTCAGTCTGTGTCATGGAAAGAACAGGTGTTCTTAATCTTTTGTATAATCTGTGTATTTTCCCCAGTTATCTGAGGAGACTTTGAAAACCAACAGATCCTGAGAGGACTATTTGGCCAGTTCAAATAGTTTATAAAACTGTCACTGGTTTTCAGACACTCAAAGCTTAAATTTGTCTTAAAAAAAAAAAACTATTTATTTAAAATGGCCCATCTGCCATGTCTAAGCAAGTGCAATGCTTGAACGTCTGAGCAAATTAATCACCTGGGCTCACTGCCATGGCTCCCACTGTCCCCACAAGCTCTCACACAAAATTAATTGGAGATGTGAGGATGGCCATGGCTACTATTGGGAATTCACACTTGCCACAGAGGTGAAAGTTGAGGAGGATGTGGGTCATAGGAGCCAGAGGGAAATGATACAACGCCTATCCTCAGATGAGGAGGAGGAAGGGGAGATTGCACCATTCACGGGGAATATCATGAATGAAACTGGGGATGAATCCGACGTTAGCCACTGCAGCCTTGTGACCTGTGTGTCAAGAGAAGGAGGAGATGCCCCAGTGAGAAAGCCAGAAGAGGCCTTGACTGGAAACAAAGGCAGGAAGCCCAAGCAGCAGAGAGCGGTGAAACAACCTTTTGTTTTCTAGGAGGATTGTTCAAGAGGACCCCAAAGGCAATATCCACATGGAAGTTTGGGTGGAGCAGGAGCATAAGAACAAGGAGTCAAACCATTGAGAGGAGGGCAGTCCTAATGGACTATTCTTTACATCACCCGTCTCCTGAACTCTGCCCTTTCAGACATTGAGTGCGACCCCAGAAGATAAGAAGTGGTCGACCTCTAAAGGTGGATAGGGTGCCCCGTCCCCTTCTAAACCCAAGCCCCTTTTCCAGTGCCAGGGTGAACCCCGCAGGCAGTGCTCCGGTAGTGCTGTCCTCTTCCCTCCTACATCCCAGAGGTCTGGTGCGGCGGCAGTGCACCCTGCTTCTGATAAATGCAAAGTGAAGGCAATACCCAAGAAACTAGCAGAGAAAAGTGAGCATACTATATCTGCTGCAGAAATGATTTTCTACATTATTATTGGGCAGAATTACTTTTGCACCTGCTTTGTCCAGAGGTTACAACAATTATATGTGTATGTGTGTAGCACTTCACAGTGCAGCACAGAATAAATTGGTTATAAATAACATGGTAATAGTAAACTCAGCAAAAAAAGAAACGTCCTCTCACTGTCAACTGCGTTTATTTTCTCCAAACTTAACATGTGTAAATATTTGTATGAACATAACAAGATTCAACAACTGAGGCATAAACTGAACAAGTCCCACAGACATGTGACTAACAGAAATTGAATAATGTGTCCCTGTGTGGCCACCAGCTGTATTAAGTACTGCAGTGCATCTCTTCCTCATAGACTTCACCAGATTTGCCCTTCTTGCTGTGAGATGTTACCCCACTCTTCCACCAAGGCACCTGCAAGTTCTCAGACATTTCTGGGGGGAATGGCCCTAGCCCTCACCCTTCGATCCAACAGGTCCCAGATGTGCTCAATGGGATTGAGATCCGGGCTCTTCACTGACCATGGCAGAACACTGACATTCCTGTCTTGCAGGAAATCACGCACAGAACGAGCAGTATGGCTGGTGGCATTGTCATGCTGGAGGGTCATGTCAGGATGAGCCTGCAGGAAGGTTACCACATGAGGGAGGAGGATGTCTTCCCTGTAACGCACAGCGTTGAGATTTCCTGCAATGATAACAAGCTCAGTCCGATGATGTTGTGACACACCGCCCCAGACCATGACGGACCCTCCACCTCCAAATCGATCCCGCTCCAGAGTACAGGCCTCGGTGTAACGCTCATTCATTCAACGATAAACGCGAATCCGACCATCACCCCTGGTGAGACAAAACCGCGACTTGTCAGTGAAGAGTACTTTTTGCCAGTCCTGTCTAGTGCAACGACGGTGGGTTTGTGCCTTTAGGCAATGTTGTTGCCGGTGATGTCTGGTGAGGACCTGCCTTACTACAACAGGCCTACAAGCCCCCAGTTCAGCCTCTCTCAGCCTATTACGGACAGTCTGAGCACTGATGGAGGGATTGTGCGTTCCTGGTGTAACTTGGGCAGGTGTTGTTGCCATCCTGTACCTTATCCTGTACCTTTCCCGCAGGTGTGATGTTCAGATGTACCAATCCTGTGCAGGTGTTGTTACACGTGGTCTGCCACTGCGAGGACGATTAGCTGTCCGTCCTGTCTCCCTGTTGCGCTGTCTTAGATGTCTCACAGTACAAACATCACAATTTATTGCCCTGGCCACATCTGCAGTCCTCATGCCTCCTTGCAGCAAGCCTAAGGCATGTTCACGCAGATGAGCAGGGACCCTGGGCATCTTTCTTTTGGTATTTTTCAGAGTCAGTAGAAAGGCCTCTTTAGTGTCCTAAGTTTTCATAACTGTGACCTTAATTGCCTACCGTCTGTAAGCTGTTAGTGTCTTAACGACCATCCCACAGGTGCATGTTCATCAATTGTTTATGGTTCATTGAACAAGCATGGGAAACAGTGTTTAAACCCTTTGCAATGAATATCTGTTAAGTTATTTGGATTTTTACGAATTATCTTTGAAAGGGACATTCCTGAAAAAGGGACATTCCTTTTTTTGCTGAGTTTATAATTGTGTAGGTTATAGTTACTCACAATGAATATTACTTTCAATATAAATGGTATGTGGGCAAGGTATGTAATGTGTGATTGTTATTTGTCTATGTTTTCTTCAGGCGGACCAAATAAATTGAATCCCAACCTGGGCAATATCATGAGCTTTGTCCCACGACTAAACTCTCAAAACCATCCAGGGGCCCGTTGCCAGGGGTAGCCTTTCTATCGCCGACCTAGACAGGTTATTGGTCCCCTTTTTCCAGTACGTGTGGGAGGAGTTCCTGAGCAGGAACACCCTTACAACTTACGCCCCCTTATGCTGGATCGTGATCTACAGAACCAAGGGTGCAGCTTCAGTATCTGGAAGTCAGATGAGTTCACGAACACCATTAGGAAACTGAATAACTGCTGTCAGCACTTGAAGCAGAGGGAGTGGGACAGAGCCATCCAGGTGATCCAGAGCTTGAGGAGAGAAGAGGAGGCGACACTAAGGCAGGCAAGGTTCCTGTCTAGAGCCACACTGGACAGGCTGCTCAACTTGGTCCTGCTCAACAATCTCAAAGCCTTTGGGAAGTTCTACCTTCAGGGAGTCTGGCTCGGGCATATCTCTAACTTCCACATGACCACGGAGACCCAGCTATGGTCAGGCGATGGGGGAAAACTGGAATACCTGGAGTGGAACAATACTCATTTCCCAGACCAGTGGCCCGTACGGCTGCACGGCCTGGCCGATGATCCAGATCGCTGCCCCCCGGGACTACAAGCTCTATGTATCCAAGCACGTTGGAAGCCACCTGATCACCACTGATGCAATGTATTGTTGCCCACTGAGCCAGTCTGGGGCCTGGTATGATTATTGGTTCCACTGCCAGGTCATGCCCAAACCTCGCCTGGACAAGATTATCAAGGCTCTGAGCCACCATATCCTGTCCGTTCCTAATAAGAGGGCAGCAGCCGTATATTAATAAAAAACTGAGCAGGTCACACAGAAGAGCAGTACTTGTATTTTTGTATACTGTACATGCATACATATATTTAAAGTGTAATATCCAAGCATGACGTGTGTCATTGGATGCTTTGTATGCTATGTTATTGTTGAAATTGTAACGAGTGTGCTGAGAGTCGGGAAGCAAGTTCAGGGAGTGAGTGTTTTTTTTTTTTAATAAAAGAAACAATGAACACAAAACACAAACAACGCACCGATATGAAAACAGAGTTAATAACACCTGAGGAAAGAACCAAGGGGAGTGACAGATATAGGGAAGTAGGTGATGGAGTCCAGCTGAGTGTCATGAGGTGCAGGTGACAGGTGTGCGGGATAATCAGCAGCCTGATGACCTAGAGGCCTGAGAGGGAGTATACGTGACAGTACCCCCTCCTCGACGCGCGGTTCCAGTCGCAGGACACCGTCAAAGGAGACGAACCCGGGGCTCAGGAGCGGACCGGTCACACTTGCTGATGCGCGAGAACCTGTCACGCCAGCGGAGGTACGGGAACCTGTCGAGTCAGCTGGGGCACGGGAACTTGACAGATCGGTTGAGGCAGGGGAGCCTGGCGATCCGGCTAAGGCATGAAAACCAGATGAGCCGGCTGAGGCAGGGGGGCCTGGCGATCCGGCTGAGGCATGAGAGCCTGTAGCAGTTCCCGGACCCGACGTCATTACTCTGACACAAAGAATAAAATAAAAAAACTCCTTGATGCTTCCCTTAGTTGAGGTGTTATTCTGTAACGAGTGCGCTGAGAGTCAGGAAGCAAGTTCGGGGAGTGAGTGGTTTAATAAAAGAAACAATGAACACGAAACACAAACAACGCACCGACATGAAAACAGAGCCAATAACACCTAAGGAAAGAACCAAGGGGAGTGACAGATATAGGGAAGATAATGGTGAGGCGCAGGTGCACAAGACGATGGTGACAGGTGTGCGGGATAATCAGCAGCCTGATGACCTAGAGGCCGGAGAGGGAGTATACGTGACAGAAATACTCATAAATAGTATTAGAAAACCATTTTCCTTATATTCATCATAGTGATTTCTTTAAGTTACATCAGCCACTCTCATACTGTAAATAACCTTCATTCAGTTCACTCATATTTTATTTATTGTAGCCTTCAGCTGTAGCCTGCATGAGAGACAGTTAAAACCTCTTAAAGATCAAACCCCTTTTTTCCATTTTCGCCTAAAATGACATACCCAAATCTAACTGCCTGTAGCTCAGGAACTGAAGCAAGGATATGCATATTCTTGATACCATTTGAAAGCAAACACTTTGAAGTTTATGGAAATGTGAAATTAATGTAGGAAAATATAACACATTAGATATGGTAAAAGATAATACAAAGAAAAAACATACAAAGAAAAAACATAATACAATAGAAAAACATTTGTATTTTATTTTTTGTTCAATGATCTTTGAAATGCAAGAGAAAGGCCATTATAAAAGGTAGGAGTCTTGGCACAATTTAGATTTCGACCACTAGATGGCAGCAGTGTGTGTGCAAAGTTTTAAACTGATCCAATGAACAATTGCATTACTGTTCAAAATGTTGTATCAAGTCTGCCCAAATGTGCCGATTTGTTCAATTGATACATGTTCAAGTACATAACTATAGAGAACATACAAAAATGATATGTTAATACAACATTTAAGTTGACACACTTCCAGGAATTATGGATAATTAGCTTCCCTACAGACAAGAAAAGACACTAACCTTCACTCATCTAGATGGGTGGAGGGGTAGGGGGGGGGGGGGGGGCAGACACAGCAGGAGTTTAAACTGTAGAACCCAGTTCTTACATTTGAATATAAACAAAGATTTTATCTAACAAAACTATTCTACATTTTATCTCTGGGACCCTCAGGATGACAAATCAGAGCAAGATTACTGAATGTAAGTACATTATTTACCTTCAGAGGTGAATGTATCAAACCAGTTACTGTGACAAAAGTTTTTTGTTGTTGTGCACTCTCCTCAAATAATAGCATGGTATTTTTTCACTGTAATAGCTTCTGTAAATTGGATAGTGCAGTTAGATTACCAAAAATCGCTTTCTGCTCATGTAAGACATGTCTATGTCCTGGGAAATTGTCTTGTTACTTACAACGTCATGCCAACCACATTAGCGCACTTTAGCTCAACCGTCCCGCCGGGGGGACACCAATCCCGTAGAGGTTTAAGAAATGAGAAGAGAGTACCTCACAATCATATAATTCAATAGAACACATCTCTATGTTCACACACATATCTTACTTGTCAAGAAGATCACACATGCTAATGCTACATTAGCAGCTAGTGGTGAAACGAAAAACGGTAAAAAGCTGCCCCTTTTTAGTCTAGATAGAGAAGACTTTAGTCTTGGATGTAGACTTTAGTCCTGTACGTACACATTAAATGAAACGGATCTATTATTTACAATGACGTTCAGGATAGAAGTACACCTTTAAGAGAGCATAATAGTTGGGTCTAGGAGCGAGAGAAACAGGATATGGAAAGGAATGTAACAAGACTGATTGTAAATGAGAAAAAAAAGTAATACTCGTTAAACAAAATCTCTTTGAGCATTCCCTATAGCTCAGTATTTTCATTATTTATTTTGTACAGTCATTTTTGCTCATCTTTATCAAGGGTGTCAATAATTCCAGACCCCACTGTAGTTCCCATCTTATTAAAAAAAATATAGATATCAGAATGTCAATTTATTAATCTGAAACTCTGTGTAACTGTGGAAACCACTTTGGGGAGCATTAGTTTGCAGATTTGTTTCTGTTTTCTAACTGTTCACTTAACCAAGCACCTGAGAAATCTATCTTTAGATTTACACTATGGCTGAAGATACACCACATTAATTAAGAGTATATTGACGCACCATCAAAATGTATCCGTTTAAACTAGAGATATTGAGTTTTTTGCACGGGCTGCATCGCAAACATGTCGGCCTTTTGCATCTGCGGTGGAAGGTGGCCATGCTACAGCAATGTTTATCTGACCATGAGACATCCCGGAAATCGGTCTTCTCACGTCTGTAGCATCCGAACGGTTTGTGACCATGCTAACTTTTATGACCACTCTATGGAAACGGGAGACTCTCACGAACACAATGGTGTTCTCTGTTTTCTCTACAACCCCCACAAGTGTCACAGGACTCCTCTAAAGGTAACCCATAAACACAAATGGAAGAATGGGCCTCCCGAGTGGCTCAGTGGTCTAAGGCACTGCATCGCAGTGCTAGCTGTGCCACTAGAGAACCTTGTTTGAGTCCTGGGTTGTATTTATGGTTTGGGTCACTGCTTTTGTTCTTCCGGCTCGGTGACGTCAGGTGACGTTGATACTTCCTTTGTATCGTGATCCTGTCACATTTGCATTATTACTTTTTGATAGTATTCATAAATTATTGTAGCTACGTCTGTCTTTAATTTGAATGACGTTGACTTTTTCTTATGCAATATCGGCTCTTTATTAAATAATTAATGGAAAAACAATGACACATTTTCTTCCCTAAACCAGATAAGTTCTGAACTACAAATATGCCGCCATTTTGTATTTTTCTAATCCTAACCGGATGCTTATTAATATCTATGCCAATATCATTCTAATATGCGTGCAAATTCATATGTACCTCCATTAAAATCTACATAATGCTGTATCAGCACATACCAACTCAATGTTTGAACTGGGGCACTTTTTAAAATGTGTTTTTCATTAATATTTAAGCTTGAAATATTGGAGCCTCATAATTTAATTAGGGTCCTTAGTAAACCTTCATGTCAAATAATGTTTGGATATGTTCATCTGTTCTTGACTTACAAATCATTAAAGTTTGGATAAATTGCACCTTTGGGGGCGCTACAAAGCACCCCATAGCCAGCAGGGGTATGAGATTTTACAAATATGTTTGATTCATCCCAAATATATTTTATGCCAAGCCACAAGTCTGAGCTACAAAAAACAAAACAACATTTTGGGGGATTCCATGACCAGACATGGCTTGTTAAAATATAACGTTTCCTAGTGGTGTATAGAGCTTCATGGCAGAAAACAAGTGTATGTATGTAAATGCTTATAAAAAACGGTGTTATATCGATATTGGAGCCTTGAGAACCTTGAAAATATACTACACTGCTCAAAAAAATAAAGGGAACACTTAAACAACACAATGTAACTCCAAGTCAATCACACTTCTGTGAAATCAAACTGTCCACTTAGGAAGCAACACTGATTGACAATACATTTCACATGATGTTGTGCAAATGGAATAGACAACAGGTGGAAATTATAGGCAATTAGCAAGACATCCCCAATAAAGGAGTGGTTCCGCCTTTGTGCAAGGAGGAGCACTGCCAGAGCCCTGCAAAATGACCTCCAGCAGGCCACAAATGTGCATGTGTCTGCTCAAACGGTCAGAAACAGACTCCATGAGGGTGGTATGAGGGCCCGACATCCACAGGTGGGGGTTGTGCTTACAGCCCAACACTGTGCAGGACGTTTGGCATTAGCCAGAGAACACCAAGATTGGCAAATTCGCCACTGGCGCCCTGTGCTCTTCACAAATGAAAGCAGGTTCACACTGAGCATGTGACAGACGTGACACAGAGTCTGGAGATGCCGTGGAGTACGTTCTGCTGCCTGCAACATCCTCCAGCATGACCGGTTTGGCGGTGGGTCAGTCATGGTGTTGGGTGGCATTTCTTTGGGGGGCTGCACAGCCTTCCATGTGCTCGCCAGAGGTAGCCTGACTGCCATTAGGTACCGAGATGAGATCCTCAGACCCCTTGTGAGACCATATGCTGGTGCGGTTGGCCCTGGGTTCCTCCTAATGCAAGACAATGCTAGACCTCATGTGGCTGGAGTGTGTCAGCAGTTCCTGCAAGAGGAAGGCATTAATGCTATGGACTGGCCCGCCCGTTCCCCAGACCTGAATCCAATTGAGCACATCTGGGACATCATGTCTCGCTCCATCCAGCAACGCCACTTTGCACCACAGACTGTCCAGGAGTTGGCGGATGCTTTAGTCCAGGTCTGGAAGGAGATCCCTCAGGAGACCATCCGCCACCTCATCAGGAGCATGCCCAGGCGTAGTAGGGAGGTCATACAGGCACGTGGAGGCCACACACACTACTGAGCCTCATTTTGACTTGTTTTAAGGACATTACATCAAAGTTGGATCGGCCTGTAGTGTGGTTTTCCACTTTAATTTTGAGTGTGACTCCAAATCCAGACCTCCATGAGTTGATAAATTTGATTTCCATTGATCATTTTTGTGTGATTTTGTTGTCAGCACATTCAACTATGTAAAGAAAAAAGTATTTAATAAGAATATTTTATTCATTCAGATCTAGGATGTGTTATTTTAGTGTTCCCTTTATTTTTTTGAGCAGTGTATTTAAACATTCTACACCCTTTATATGGCCAGAACTGCCCTTCTATTCCCATTGTCTTCTTCAGGGCATATTTCTGATGAGCAAGACAATTATGCACTGAATTCTCACCGCCTATCCAAACAGAGCAGCTTTGCCATGATTTGGCTTTCAGAAAATACATCCCTCTGTTAAGTAGCCCACAGAACCCAAGCGGATAAATGCACCTGTCGCAAATCATGACGCATGTCAAAATGATGCAGTGGTAGCCTACAGAAAGAACTCACGTAAGGCAGATAATTGGTCTTCATCCTTGTTTCACCTTGCTTGTAGGCTATTTACCGTATTTTGACTGTCTGACAAAAGCATGCAATTTCATCTGGGGAAAGTAACAGAAGCCGTACCTAATTCTGCTACGTTGGCCTACATGACATTTTACTCAATATAAGATTTTAATTGACACACCGTTAACTGATTTAAAGTCAAACAGAAAAACAGCACTAACAATTTTGCGGCCAAGCTTTCTGCCATCCAGGACCTCTATACCAGGCGGTGTCAGAGGAAGGCCCTAAAAATTGTCGAAGACTCCATTCCCCCTAGTCATAGACTGTTCTCTCTGCTACCGCATGGCAAGCGGTACCGGAGCTCCAAGTCGAGGTACAAATGGCTTCTTAACAGCTTCTACCCCCAAGCCATAAGACTCCTGAAGAGTTCATCAAAGGGCTACCCAGACCCCTCTTTTACGCTTCTGCTACTCTCTGTTTATAATCTATGCATAATCACTTTAACTCTACCTACATATTACCTCAACTAACCGGTGCCCCCGCACATTGACTCTGTACCAGTACCCCCTGTGTATAGCCTCGCTTGTTATTTTACTGCTGCTGTTTAATTGTTTGTTACTTTTATTTTCTATTTTCTACTTATCTATTTTTACTTAACACTCTGTTTTTCTCAACTTCTTAAAAGCATTGTTGGTTAAGGGCTTGTAAGTAAGCATTTCACTGTGTCACACCCTGACCTTAGTATTCTTTGTTTTCCTTGTTATTTTGGTTAGGTCAGGGTGTGACATGGGTGATGTATGTGTTTTCTGTCTTGTCTAGGGGTTTTGTATGTTTATGGAACTGTCGCCTTTCTAGGTATTTTGTATGTCTATGGTTGCCTAGATTGGTTCTCAATTAGAGGCAGCTGTCTATCGTTGTCTCTGATTGGGAACCATATTTAGGCAGCCATATTCTGTGGGTACTTTGTAGGTGATTGTTTCCTGTCTTTGTGTTCTCTGCACCAGATAGGACTGTTTCGGTTTTGCCACGTTTGTTATTTTGTATTTTTGTAGTGTTCACGTTATCGTCTTTCATTAAACATGTTGAAAGCGAACTACGCTGCATTCTGGTCCGATCCCTGCCACACCTCCTCTTCAGACGAAGAGGAGGAAATCAGCCGTGACAGAATCACCCACCAGTACAGGACCAAGCAGCGTGGTGACAGGCAGCGGCAGGAGGAGCAGCGTAATCAGGACTATTGGACTTGGGAGGAGATACTGGATGGCGATGGACCCTGGACGCAGCCGGGGGAATATCTCTGCCCCAAAGCAGAGCTGGAGGCAGCCAAAGCGGAGAGGCGGCGGTTTGAGGAGGCAGCACGGAAGCCCGAGAGTCAGCCCCAAAAATGTATTGGGGGGGCACACAGGAAGTATGGCACACAGGAAGTATGGCGAAGCAAGGTAGGAGACCTGAGCCAACTTCCTGTGCTTACCGGAGAGCGAGAGGGACCGGGCAGGCACCGTGTTATGCTGTGGAGCGGTGTCCCCAGTGCGGGTGCATAGCCCGGTGCGGTACATACCAGCTCCGCGTATCGACCAGGCTAGAGTGGGCATCGAGCCAGGTACGCATCTGGTCTCCAGTGCGTCTCCTTAGGCCGGCGTACATGGCACCAGCCTTACGCATGGTGTCCCCGGTTCGCCCGCACAGCCCAGTGCGGGCTATTCCACCTCGCTGCACTGGCAGGGCGACCGGGAGCATTCAACCAGGTAAGGTTGGGCAGGTTTGGTGCTCAAGAGCTCCAGTGCACAGTCCGGTCTATCCAGTGCCACCTCCACGCAGCAGCCCTCCGGTGGCAGCCCCCCGCACCAGGCTTCCAGAGCCCAGTACTCCCTGTCCCCCGCCTGTCCAGAGCCGCTAGAGTCCCCCGCCTGTCCAGAGCCGCTAGAGTCCCCCGCCTGTCCAGAGCCGCTAGAGTCCCCCGCCTGTCCAGAGCCGCTAGAGTCCCCCGCCTGTCCAGAGCCGCTAGAGTCCCCCGCCAGTCCAGCGCCGCTAGAGCCTCCCTCCTCTCCAGCGCCTCTAGAGTCCCCCGCCTGTCCAGAGCCGCTAGAGTCCCCCGCCTGTCCAGAGCCGCTAGAGTCCCCCGCCTGTCCAGAGCCTCTAGAGTCCCCCGCCTGTCCAGAGCCGCTAGAGTCCCCCGCCTGTCCAGAGCCGCTAGAGTCCCCCGCCTGTCCAGAGCCGCTAGAGTCCCCCGCCTGTCCAGAGCCGCTAGAGTCCCCCGCCTGTCCAGAGCCGCTAGAGTCCCCCGCCTGTCCAGAGCCGCTAGAGTCCCCCGCCTGTCCAGAGCCGCTAGAGTCCCCCGCCTGTCCAGAGCCGCTAGAGTCCCCCGCCTGTCCAGAGCCGCTAGAGTCCCCCGCCTGTCCAGAGCCGCTAGAGTCTCCCGCCTGTCCAGAGCCGCCAGTCTGCAAGGAGCCGCCAGTCTGCAAGGAGCCACCAGAGCCGCCAGCCTGCAAGGAGCCGCCAGAGCCGCCAGCCTGCAAGGAGCCGCCAGCCTGCAAGGAGCCGCCAGAGCCGCCAGCCTGCCAGGATCCGCCAGAGCCGCCAGCCTTTAGACGAAGAGGAGGAAATCAGCCGTGACACACTGTAAGATCTACTACACCTGTTGTATTGGTCTTGTGGCAGTTCACTCAATCTTCTCTTCAGGAGGCAGATAAGGCTATTCCTCCATCCCTCTGACAACTCCACTGCATTGCCTAACAGTCACATGTGAAGCCGTAGATTATTTACAATTCCAATACACAAAATAGTGCAGAGGATATTTGTATAGCAAGAAAAGAAAATTGGTCTAAACCTAGTATAAACCTCAACTTACTTTGACCTTGCAGCTGTAGGGACAGAGATCCCGCTGCTCTTTGTAGGCTTCCCCAGTGCCTCTTCATCTCCTGCACCAAGATCCTCTCTTCCTCCTGCAGTCTGTTCACCAACATTTGATGGCAAGATTGCTGTTGCCTTTGAGATGTAAACTCACAGAGGTATATAACAGAACAACAGCAATGATTGCAGCCTACGGTGAAGGTAGATAGAAACCTTCTGCAATCTTTCACTTACTGTTGCCAAGTCTCTCCCATGACCACACAAAGTTGTCAGTATTGAGCAGCTCATCCACTGTGGGGAGCCTAAACTCTGCCTGCTGCTCGTGAAGTTGAACAATGGCAGCTGTCAAGGTCTTCTTGTCCTCAACAATTTCTCAGAATATGATGTCTCCTCTTGTTACCGTCTGAATAATAAGGGGTGATTAGACGGACTGTAGCTTAAAGCAATAAGGATCGAGTGGGTGTGGCTGTGGGAGTGAGTGCCTGGATACACCCTTTAGCCATGGTATATTGGCCATATACCACAAACCCTCAAGGTGCTTTATTGCTATTATAAACTGGTTACCAACGTTTTGTCATACCCGTGGTATACGGCCATCAGCCAATCAACATTCAGTGCTCGAACTAACCAGTTTATAATCAGATATATTACATGACTATAAGTTATAGAGCTACTAGAGGCACAAACAAAGAGAGTACAAAGCATTCAACAAATTTTGAAATAATTTGTTGTTAAATAATTTATAACATTTTACAAGACATGCAGAGTTATGGCTCACAAGATTTTCTGTTGTTTATGGTCACGTAATTTCTCAGTTTCCTGAAATGTTTTACATTACATAACAAACATGACTTCACTGACATCAATGTAATTATGTTACGCGGAGTGGAACCCAAGAGCAGACTCAGACGAGGAGACTGAGATGAAGTAACCAATGTATTTATTGAAACACAGGGGGAAGATGGAGTGCAGGTCAGGGGAAGCTCGGGTGGGTTGCTGGAAACCAGGTGCGGAGGATGAGGCTGGAGCGAGAGGGGTTGAGACAGGGTAAAAAGGTCCAGAGGGGAATCCAAGGGAGTAGTTGAGTGGGGAATCCAGGACAGAGTAGCAGGATGACAACACGTGGGACTGGAGACAAGGACCAGAGTAAGAGCGGGCAGAACTGTAGCGGAGAGGAAAACAGTGGCAGGTAAGGAAAACAGGATAGCAGGATCTGAATAGTAACAAACGGCTAGAACCGTAGACTGACTGAGCAGAGACTATGATCTGGCAGCGTGGAAGTAGCAGGGCTGAGTATTTGTAGAGGGGTTGATTATGGAACAGGTGGCAGTTGGTGGGATCTGCTCTGACTGCAGCACACCTGTCTCCGCCCACACAATCACACACACAGAGAGAGAGAGAGAGAGAGAGAGAGAGAGAGAGAGAGAGAGAGAGAGAGAGAGAGAGAGAGAGAGAGAGAGAGAGAGAGAGAGAGAGAGAGAGAGAGAGAGAGAGAGAGAGAGAGAGAGAGAGAGAGAGAGAGAGAGAGAGAGAGAGAGAGAGAGAGAGAGAGAGAGAGAGAGAGAGAGAGAGAGAGAGAGAGAGAGAGTGAGTGAGTACTGGGGGAGTGTCGGCAGGTCAAGGAGACACAGGATGAGCAGTAGAGGGCGTTGCAGGAGCAGATGTGACAAATTCTGAAATTGAGAGAGAGAAACATCCACTGCTGCACCTCAGCAACCCACTCGTGAAGCACAGCGTCATTGATGTCCTGCTCGACTTCCTCTCTGGTTGTGGTGCCAGAGACTAATTGCGGCCTCCCCATTTGAGCTATAATGCCTTAATGAACAAATAAATGTTTTAAATAATGTATTCATTCTATTTAAAAAGGCATTACTATATCCTTTCTGCATAACACAAAAACAGTCCTGAAAGAAAACAATTACCTCACAAGACCATTCATGCGCCTTTGCATGCATAATGCAGAGGAGAGAGTGCATTGTCTGGGCATGCCTGCACAATGTTCTGCAAATATGGCCAGTATTTGCATGCAACATTGCAGCAGAAGAAGCCCACCGTGCCAACAGAACACAAGTCCTTCTGCAAGTACACTAAGTAGGCATATACCTCGCCTCTGTACATGTTGGGGGCCTTGAGGAAAACGTTGTGTCGGCAAAATACTATCTCAAGGCCCTCCTCATCTACTTTGGCAGATGATTTGCCTGACTTCTCTTTGGCCGCTGTCCACTCTGATATGCCACACACTCCTTTGACTGGCATCTACAACATAATAAGTCACAGTGTAGTGCAGAGATTAACTTAAAATAAACAAGTTATAAACTGGGTGACATTAAAGCTATATTAAACTGTGTAAGAGAAAAATGACATGCTTGGTCTTTTTATGGACATGTCTTTCGCCAGGAAGACACCGTCGTAGAAGTAATTCTCGGCACCAAATAGAGTTAGGCTGCAAGATTACATCAAACCAAACCACCAAGGGGTGGCAGGTAGCCTAGAAGTTAGAGAGGGGTTGCTGGTTCATATCCCAGACATCTGACAGTGTTGCTCCAACCTGTGTGTGTGTGTGTGTGTGTGTGTGTGTGTGTGTGTGTGTGTGTGTGTGTGTGTGTGTGTGTGTGTGTGTGTGTGTGTCTCGGAGGAGTTGGGATAAAGAAGGAAATGTCACCGTTCCACAATTTTTCTGAATGGGAAATGACCTTCTACTTGACAATTAATGTTCTTCTAAAAAGAAGACCAACTGCAATATAACACCGCAAACATATACTTCATACCAAAAAGACGACCAGCATGCACTTTAAGAAGGCATAATTATACCCTGAACAAAACATCAACACATAAGAAGGTAGTACAAACCCTGAGGCATTCTGGAAGCGGTATTGCTTACAATTCCCATCCACTGATATCGCATGCATCTCCTGTGAGCAGGCAGGACAATGGAGGAGATCGCTTCCACAAAGCTTGGTTATTTCCAAACGCCCTACTTCCACTCGAGGTATGCCTTCTGGAATGTGCCGCCACATATCTTTCCACTCTAATCGCATGCACAACATACAGAGGTATAAGTAAGGGCCAATATTTATATTAGGAACAAATATTAACCACAAATTAATTAAAAGTATCATTTGATTAGTATATACACACACTTACCCTGCCAAAGTGATTTGTTCTTCCGTCAAGCATTCCCACAAAGGCATGACGGGAGCATCTTGGAGCCAACACCTTTATGTCTTCAAAGGACTTGAAGAGGTCAACTGTGAAGATTGTCTGGTGAGTCACGGTGGCTGGCAAGAAGCCACTCTTTACAAGTTCGTCCAGCCCCACTCTCCAATGTCTCAGACACCCGGAGCAGTTCATATCAGGAAGGGACAGTTTGTAGTGCCCTGAGTCAGGAGTAATTATTAGGAAGTAATTAATTACATTCTTTAAAAACATGTGAATAGAAGTAACGTCCTTAAAAACCACATACTACCATTTATTCCAATCAGGATGACTGCTTGCAACTCGTCATTGTCAGGGCGCTGGGGAGCGTGGGGAAAACACACTGCTGTGGCATAGCCATGGGCAAAAGACAAACTAGAAACCAAAATGTAACACAAAAGAATCCCAAATAAATTGTTAATTATATTTGGACTGTAGATACTTATGATTTGAAAATTGTGCAGCATGACGTAAAAGTGGGTATCGAAGGAGGTGCTATCAGATTTAAGTTGAAACACTTAAAAAATAATCACACACCTTGCTCCTGGAATGTAAGGGACCCCTCATCATCCTGATGAATTAAGGTTGTTTGGGGACAAGGGGCAATAAAACCCTTCAAACTGACACTGGCCCAATACAGTACCTTCAGCAGAGAGCATGCTGTCGATCATTGTCTCTCTTGTCCCCCCACTTTTGTGCACACAAGGTCTGCCTCTCTGCCCAAGTCACCTTTCAGGTTACATACAACCTGGCCCTGTGAAACTCCCCAGCACCTGCTCTAGGTCCTGCATCAGGGAGTCTTGTGGAGATTTTTTTTTTTTAAGTATAAAAATGTAATGACAGAATTGATGAAAAGAATAGCTTGGCTGTATTAACTTTTTAAAAGTTTGGCATGGCATATGTTTGGCATTCTAGCATACTGTACCTGTATCTTGTGGGGATAGGTGCAAGAGCATGGGTACTGCAGGAGGATAGGTACTGGTACTGAAAACTATTAAATAAAAATGGTGTTATTTATATAATGTAACTTAAAGGCATTAGTATAACTGAGTTTTTTGGGTGACGAGATAGGAATCCACTTTGACAGATATATGTCATCAAATTATGATATAAACTGTAGGTCATTATATTAGATACATATGTAATTCAATTACAAGTCCATGACTATGTGGTTTTAATGTACCGTAGCTGTGGTTCCTCTTATTTTGGGAGTGATATAACATTTTGAATCTATTTTGAATACATACCTAAGAGTTCATGCCTGCAAGACAGAGGCTTAGGTTACAGTCAATCGGTCCGAGCATTTGAACATTTTATATCACTACTTTGTATTTAATACCACATTGAAATAAAAGCCAGTGAGCCAGCAAAAAATCATTAGTATTTTGCAACAGCATTTAGTAGTAGTTAGAAATGTCCTAACAAGGTAGTCATGCTGCCTGACAGTTGAACGACGCTAGCCTTGATGAGGCCCTTACTCTTTTGGGGTTGTTGTGTGTAGTGTGATTTCCTCAGGGTCAAGCGACCTGGCTTCACGGCTACCTCAGGTCAATACCCCCTCCTACCATTTGCTAATCTGATGCGCAGGGTAGGATAGTGCATGAGGGTCAAAAGCATGTCCTGTTAAAGCTGAATAATTTGTTAGAGAAGCACAGGTTGTGTCTTGTGAACCGAGGGACTAGTGTAACGATCCTAGCCTTGATAAGTCTGTTAAGAAATCCCGCAAGGGAGATCTCGCTCTTGGCATCTCTCTTGGAGTTTCTTTAGTGCAGGGTTTCCCAACCACATTTTACATTTTAACCCTTATTGGGTCATTAAAGGTCAAATAAAAATTAAGTCAAGAAGGAAAAGGATTCGTTATTGTGGGGATAGGTGAATTTTCTTATTGTGGGATTTCATTATATTGTGTAAAAGCAAAAGCCTCCACAGTTAACACTCAAATGTTTTTGTTATTGATCTGCTTTAATTCACTCAAATATTAGGTGTGAGCAATCCTGGTATTATTATTTATGAACTATATTTGTATATTCACATTTGCACAATTGATATACAGGCAGCAAAAAGAGACTTAGTTTACAGTTTTAAATGTGCAGACACCAGTGTAACTATGGAATCAGTTATATGGGACACATACAGGCAATAAATAAACTAGCTACAGTACACCACCAAAGATCTAATTAAAATAGTTTATTATGTTTATTATATGGTATGTATTATATGCAGAGTAATTTCTTATTTTAAATTGGGTGAAGTATTCCACACAACCACTGAAGTGTAATAACAACGAACACAACACTTATCAGTTCCGGTACAAATGATGATAGTAAGTTCCGGTACTACGGAATCATGGGAGATTGAGTTTCACAGTCCGTCACGCACAGCCCGCTCTTTTAAGTCATGAAATAACTCAATAATTCACAAAACAATGATTTCCATGTGCTTAAACAATTGATATTATTGTATTTTTACAGAATTAATAACAGCGAGTAGCTAGCTAAAAAGCCCCAAATGTTCACTTTGAACCAAAAAGCTAACGTTAGCATACAAGATACGGTTGGCCAGAGTGAATAAATATCACTTGTCTACAAGGTGAACCAATACGCGTAACTAGTTGAAATAAAAGAAGAGTTTAGAGTTCGAAATACAGATAATGCTATATTACGGCTCAATTCTTGTCCGATGGCGAACCTTATAAGCAGTTATGTTTTTTTGTACTAATAGCACAAACTCGCATCAAGTTTAAAGGAATTCAGAATGGGCGTGGCATCAGAGGTCTTCGGTGTTACAGTTGTGAGCGAGATGCGTCACGAGTGTGTTCTATTAATTAGTACATAAAAAACATTGTGCTTATTTGTACATAGTTAATGAGAGACTGTGTTGCAACCACACGACTGCGCGTGTTAGCGCCACCGGTGTTTAATTTTTGTTGGACGGAAGAGAAAAAAAAAATAGCTGGCTAGCTTGGTCGCCGCAGATTTGTTTCTAAATTGGTTTCCGCGTACAGGTCAGTTTTTCGGCCTATTATTAATTACAGGAATAGCGGTAAAGCAGGTACGTTAATCAAATGACAATGTATTTAGTGACCTAGTTGTCTTTCCCATTCGTGCACAATGTAACTAGCTAGTAAGTTAAGTAGGTAACGTTCACTAACTATGTATGTGCAATGCGGTCCAGACAAACCGGCCTAGTAACGTTAGTAGCTAGCGAATGCTACTATGCCTTTATTTACTAACGTTACCTAAATAGCAAGCTATCTATTTACTTCCTACCGTATCGTATTGTCTGCGGTGTTCACTAATGCAAGACATATGGGTTATAAATATATGCCAAACTTGCATTGATAGTTCGCTAATAGTGTTAGCCAAAGGTGAATAATAGGGGAACGAATATTTTTTTTTTAAAGTCTGGTTTCAATGGAAGTCAATGACTTAAGTAGACTAGGCAGTTGTCGCATGATTGGTGTCTGTGAGCCACCCCCGGTCATTACGTAGACACACTTTTCAATGGTAAACTGCCTGAGTGAACGATTTTCATTTATCGACCATCATTGGTGTTAGTTAGCTACTGCCAAAGATGGTCAGCTAACGTTACGTCTTAACGTTATCTGACTGGTGAGTCCATTTCGTCCTCGTCTGGTCCAAAGCTGCCAGTACTGGCAAACGTTAGCTAGTTAGTCAAATTAACGACGTTACTACATGCAATTTTAGCATATCGTGCCAAATAGAGCAATAAACCCGTCTTTGATCGAGCTCATTGGCTCCCAAATATGCCTGCCCTGCCTGCAACGATCTTCATTTACTGCCGTTACGCCCGCTATCTACTTCCAAAAAAGGTCTACATAAAAATGTACAAGCAACAGAAAAAATTTAAATGTATCGTTTTTTTAAAACCTCTTCCAGTCAAGAACAATGCACACAAAAAATCGGTTGTTGTGCATTTTTATTTCGATTTTTTTTGGAAGTACATACCGGGAGTAACGGCAGTAAATTACAATAGTTGCAGGCATATTTGGTGAGTAACGGAAATATTTTGAGCTGGTGAAGGATAGCTTGAACCACATATTTGTATAACTTAACCAAGATAGACCACAGCCTGTCGTTTCTAATGGGAACACATCAGCCGGTTTTATTATTTATTTTTTTGTCGTAAATCCAATCTGGGGTGTGTTCATAAAGTCACTCTGGCTATCTTCTCCGATTGTAGAGCACTCTCATCTGAGTGTGTCAGAGCGCATAATAACTGACGAATTTACAAACTCTCAACACCCGTTGAATATGTCGGTGTCAGCAAACGTCCACAGTTTAACCAGCTTTGCTAGGGTGAGTAAAATGGTCAGAGTGAAGTGTTCTCTCATTTTATGTCTGGAAGTAGCTAGCCAACATTAGCTTGTGTACTTGACTGCCGTTGTGAGGTCAGAATGCTCGACTCAACACTACTCCTCAGCCAGAGCCTCCAGTGTGCCAATAAATTCAGAGTTTGCCAGATTGTTCCCCGCTGACCATTATACTCGCCCTAGCAAAGCTGTTTTCATGTTATCCAGATCGTTGGTGACTGTAACTGTGCTGCTGGCAACAATTTAATTACGCGTTTTTGCCGACGTTTACGGACACTGGCCATATTCAATGGGTGTTGAGCGTTCGTAAATTCATCCGTTATTCTGCGCGTTGGCACACTTAGAGGAGTGCTCTGAAATTGGAGTAGATAGCCAGAGTGAATTTATGAAGGTACCCCTGGATTTCCAGAGTGCGTTCTGGGCGTATGTAAATTCAGAGCCCACACTGGACGCTCTGGCCGAGGAGTAGGGTTGACCCGAGGGTTCTGGCCTTACAATGATAGTCAAGCACCCAAGCAAACGTTGGCTAGCTTGCTAGCTATTTCCAGACATAAAATGAGAGAACACTTCACTCGTACCATTTTACTCGCTGGTTAGGCTGTTTTCAGGTTATGCAGATCGTTGGTAACTAACTGTGCTGCTGGCAACAATGTAATTTAATAACTGTTTTTGCTGACACTGGTCGTATTCAGCGGGTGTTGCACATTTGTAAATTCGTCAGTTTTTCTGCAATCTGGCACAGTCATGCATTGCATATTTATATTAAGGAATGCCTACTCTGAAGTGTGCATTTTGCAATTACTCATTTCGCCTTTGCCGTCCTAAACAACTCAATTTAAAACTTAGTCCACTGTTCGAAACAGATTATAGACATCTACTTTGTGCACGACACAAGTGTTTTTTCCAACAATTGTTTACAGACAGATTACTTCACTTATAATTCACTGTATCACAATTCCAGAGGGTCAGAAGTTTACATACACTAAGTTGACTGTGCCTATAAACAGCTTGGAAAATGATGTCATGGCTTTAGAAGCTTCTGATATGCTAATTGAAATCATTTGAGTCAATTGAAGGTGTGGATGTATTTCAAGGCCTACCTTCAAACTCAGTGCCACTTTGCTTGACATCATGGGGAAATCAGCCAAGACCTCAGACTTTTTTTTAGACCTCCACGAGTCTGGTTCACCTTTGGGAGCAATTTCCAAACATCTGAAAGTACCATGTTCATCTGTACAAACAATAGTACGCAAGTATAACCACCATGCAGCCATCATACTGCTCGGGAAGGAGATACGTTCTGTCTCCTAGAGATGAACGTATTTTGGTGTAAGAAGTGTAAATCAATCCCAGAACAACAGCAAAGGACCTTGTGAAGATGCTGGAGGAAACGGGTATAAAATTATCCATATCTGCAGTAAAACGAAACCTAAATTGACATAAACTGAAAGGCCGATCAGCAAGGAAGAAGCCACTGCTCCAAAACCGCCACAAAAAAGCCAGACAATGGTTTGCAACTGCACATGGGGACAAAGCTCGTACTTTTTGGAGAAATGTCCTCTGCTCTGATGAAACAAAAATAGAACTGTTTGGCCATAATGACCATCACTATGTTTGGAGGAAAAAGGGGGAGGCTTGCAAGTCAAAGAACACCATCCCAACGGTGAAGCATGGGGGTGGCAGCATCATGTTGTGGAGGTGCTTTGCTGCAGGAGGGACTGGTGCACTTCACAAAATAGATGGCATCATGAAGAAGTAGAATTATGGAGATGTATTGAAGCAACATCTTAAGACATCAGTCAGGAAGTTAAAGCTTGGTCACAAATGGGTCTTCCAAATGGACAATGATCACAAGCATACTTCCAAAGTTGTGGCAAAATGGCTTAAGGACAACAAAGTCAAGGTATTGGAGTGGGCCATCACAAAGCCCTGACCGTAAAATTTGTGGGCAGAACTGAAAAAGCGTGTGCGAGCAAGGAAGCCTTCAAACCTGACTCAGTTACACCAGCTCTGTCAGGAGGAATTGGCCAAAATTCACCCAACGTATTGTGGGAAGCTTGTGTAAGGCTATCCGAAACGTTTGACCCAAGTTAAACAATTGAAAGGCAATGCTAACAAATACTAATTGAGTGTATGTAAACTTTTCACCCACTGGGAATGTGATGAAAGAAAGAAATGCTGAAGTAAATCAGTCTACTATTATTCTGACATTTCACATTCTTAAACTGAAGTGGTGATCCTAACTGACCTAAAACGGGGAATTTTTACTAGGATTTAATGTCAGGAATTGTGAAAAACTGAGTTTAAATGTATTTGGCTAAGGTGTATGTAAACTTCTGACTTCAACTGTAAATGTTTAATCAATGAGAGAATTTGGTGAATGTCGGCCAAAATCCCCATCTCATTCCATCTTCTCCCACTACCGACAAGTCGGCTTCCTCTCTACCATATTTGGTAGTGAGTGGAAACGCCAAGTGGTTTCTTCACAGATATTTCAACAGATTTATAAATGTCTCGTTGTTCTATCGGTGCTTGCATGGTAGCTTTCTGGGCAGAAAGTAGATCTCGTCATATTCATCCTCTCCTTTGCCAAGATACTAGTTCAGCTAGGACCCCCTCTGCCTGACTTGTTTGTGTTCATTTGTAGCCAACTGTTACTTTTTTATTTCAGCATCTGCATTTGTGAAGCATCTACATGGCAGTCAGAAGGGGACACATCAGATACCTCAAAGTGAGTGGCTCTGGCAAATAACTTTCAAAAACATTTTGTAACTATCCCAGTGTGCAAAACCAGGTTGAAAAAACGTTTTATTCTGGTAGAAAAGGGACACATTTTTTTTCACGTCTTTTTACTGACCAGAATATGATTCATTTTTCTGACCAACCAAACAACCAGTTGGTCATAATTGTGACCTTTTAATTTGACCAAATGGTCATCAATCTGACCACCTATATTATGTAGCCTACTGGTCATAGTTAAGACCTTATCATAACCTGTTAATGACCACCTGACTGCAGTATATTACCTACTGTAAAAAGTATTTTGGAGGATAGTTGGATATTGAAAACATTGTTCATTATATTTCTGTTTATTTTCCAAGTTACCAATTAAAGTTGTAAGAATATATGTTTCAGATTCCATTTAAAATAGATCACGCAATGGCAAAAACAAAATGTTTTAACAAAATTGCACATCTGCATACAGTAATTGTTGAATAATTCACCCACAGGCTTTACACGCATAGAAATACTGGTACAGAGTATATAAAGTCCCATTGTTTTATTTTATTAATGATTAAGAGTGGCGGGGTGGGGTAGATCCTCATCAAGGACCTCTGAGCACAGAAGGTGAACTGGAGCGTGGTGGGCTTCTTGAAGAGTGGTGTCATGGGTCAGATCTGCAGTGAAGAGAATTGGCACATTACAACTTTATCAGTCTGAGATTTGAAACGGACATTCCTGAAGAAACTTTGGACTCAGCTGGCTAAAAGTTTCGCAGTTATAGCGTAGAGGGGTGGCAGGTAGCCTAGTGGTTGGGCCGGTAACCGAAAGGTTACTAGGTCGAATCCCTGAGCTGACAATGTAAAAATCTGTCATTCTGCCCCTGAAGTAGGCAGTTAACACACTGTTCCTAGGCTGTCATTGTAAATAAGAATTCGTTCTGAACTGACTTGTCTAGTATTAGGTTCTAATTCTTGAGTGTAAAAACTCTACAGGCACTATGAAAGCTTAACCAAGTTTACTTCCTCCCAGAGGATCAATAAGGCTGCATTAGCCAGAACATGTTTCCACCAACACAAGTGTGTGTATATACAGTGGGGCAAAAAAGTATTTAGTTAGCCACCAATTGTGCAAGTTCTCCCACTTAAAAAGGAGAGAGGCCTGTAATTGTCATCATAGGTACACTTCAACTATGACAGACAAAATGAGAAGAAAAAAATCCAGAAAATCACATTGTAGGATTTTTAATGAATTGATTTGCAAATTATGGTGGAAAATAAGTATTTGGTCAATAACAAAAGTTTCTCAATATTTTGTTAAATACCCATTGTTGGCAATGACAGAGGTCAAACGTTTTCTGTAAGTCTTCACACACTGTTGCTGGTATTTTGGCCCATTCCTCCATGCAGATCTCTGCTAGAGCAGTGATGTTTTGGGGCTGTTGCTGGGCAACACGGACTTTCAACTCCCTCCGAAGATTTTCTATGGGGTTGAGATCTGGAGACTGGCAAGGCCACTCCAGGACCTTGAAATGCTTCTTACGAAGCCACTCCTTCGTTGCCCGGGTGGTGTGTTTGGGATCATTGTCATGCTGAAAGACCCAGCCACGTTTCATCTTCAATGCCCTTGCTGATGGAAGGAGGTTTTCACTCAAAATCTCACGATACATGGCCCCATTCATTCTTTCCTTTACACAGATCAGTCGTCCTGGTCCATTTGCAGAAAAACAGCCCCAAAGCATGATGTTTCCACCCCCATGCTTCACAGTAGGTATGGTGTTCTTTGGATGCAACTCAGCATTCTTTGTCCTCCAAACACAACGAGTTGAGTTTTTACCAAAAAGTTATATTTTGGTTTCATCTGACCTTATGACATTCTCCCAATCTTCTTCTGGATCATCCAAATGCTCTCTAGCAAACTATAGACGGGCCTGGACATGTACTGGCTTAAGCAGGGGGACACTTCTGGCACTGCAGGATTTGAGTCCCTGGCGGCGTAGTGTGTTACTGATGGTAGGCTTTGTTACTTTGGTCCCAGCTCTCTGCAGGTCATTCACTAGGTCCCCCCCGTGTGGTTCTGGGATTTTTGCTCACCGTTCTTGTGATCATTTTGACCCCACGGGGTGAGATCTTGCGTGGAGCCCCAGATCGAGGGAGATTATCAGTGGTCTTGTATGTCTTCCGTTTCCTAATAATTGCTCCCACAGTTGATTTCTTCAAACCAAGCTGCTTACCTATTGCAGATTCAGTCTTCCCAGCCTGGTGCAGGTCTACAATTTTGTTTCTGGTTTCCTTTGACAGCTCTTTGGTCTTGGCCATAGTGAAGTTTGGAGAATGACTGTTTGAGGTTGTGGACAGGTGTCTTTTATACTGATAACAAGTTCAAACAGGTGCCATTAATACAGGTAACGAGTGGAGGACAGAGGAGCCTCTTAAAGAAGAAGTTACAGGTCTGTGAGAGCCAGAAATCTTGCTTGTTTGTAGGTGACCAAATACTTATTTTCCACCATAATTTGCAAATAAATTCATTAAAAATCCTACAATGTGATTTTCTGGATTTTTTTCTTATTTTGTCTGTCATAGTTGAAGTGTACCTATGATGAAAATTACAGGCCTCTCTCCTTTTTAAGTGGGAGAACTTGCACAATTGGTCGCTGACTAAATACTTTTTTGCCCGACTGCATATATATCGAATTAAGATGCACTCCTCCTTCTCTCCAACCCTTATATATTTTATGGTTTGACAGGATGGGGTGTTAAACCGTTCTCTCTACCTTAAGTTGGCCTGACCTCAACCCCCTTGATGCCTCCACCCGTATCACCGATAGCAATCCAGTGACTGCCTCCCCTCTACCCAGCAGTCTGAGACCATTACAATACCAACTCTCTCTCTCTTCACCTGACTCTATGCCTCCATAATACTTTTCTGCTGGATTCCACAAAAATGAAAGCCCTAAAAAGCCTCCTCATGCTTTCGCCCAGTCTTCGCCTTTACGGCCCCAGGTTCCGAGAGCTGTTCCCAAGTCATGTCATTTTCACTTTGTTCCCCATCTCCTCCATTGCCACCTGATAGACACGTCACCTGATAGGCAAGTGCGTATCCCTAATCTACGCTACATCCTCTTGAGGTAACTCAGCACTGTATATGCTTTCACATCAATGCCTTCAACATGTTGTTGAGAGTACAATTACCCCCAACATCGATCCTTTCATATGATGCATTAACCAAAAACAGCTAACCCAACTATGATGTTAAAGTAGCTCCCAGACCCAACCCATCTGCATGCCTACAGTGGAATCTAGTCTCTAGCTCCGCTTCCTCTGTCATGGCGTCCTCAAGCTCACCCGTTATGCAGCTGTACCTCACTTCCCGTGAGAACTGTGCACCCACCGAGGAGAGACATGACTATCTTTACCGCTGCAGGTGCTGTAAGGAGTACTGTGTGTGGACCAGACCAACGCTGTCCCAACACCCTGCCCGGTGCATCTTGATGTACACTCACTCTCCAGAATTCAGCCCCTGGTTATCTCCAGCCCTTGATTATCTCCTGCTCCTCATGTGATGCTTTCACCTAAGGATATACACACTGTGACAAATGGGTCATTTCCTGACAACATGGACTCCCCCTTATGGCAAGAGCACTAATTTGTGACATTTGAATAACAGCCCCCGTTTCCCATCGGTCTCCCAGCTCCCCAGCCATGTGACATGAGTCCTCATTAACTGATAACCCAACAATGCTACTAAAGTAACCCCTGCTACTACTAACATGGCCCATGATTATAGCCTCCTTCAATTACTGTCCCTACAGCGACTGCCGTGAGAATAACTAGAGAATAACTACTGCATGTAATCTGTCAAGTGTTCGCCGGCTGTTAGAAATTGGGAAAGAGATGAATGAGTTGAAGAATGTCCAACCTAACAAAACTCTGAGCCACAGGTTTCTTGAAAGTTTACCAAAGTTTACCATAGTGTCTGAAATGCCACCACTATCTCTTCTACTCTCACCATGATCTGGGTATATGTAATGTTCAATTTAACTTCATAATAGTCCCTATACTGTGCACAGTTAGCTGTCCTCCCTCTCCTACGAGCTATCTCCTGTAACAATATACATAGTCTCTGGGAATGATACCACATGTATTATGTCTCTAGTATAACAATGTTCCAAGTTTAACCCCGACTCTAACACTTTAAATAAAGGGTAAATAAAAAATGTCTTTAAAAAAGAGCATCTTGCTCATATACATTGAAATAGAAATGCAACAATTTCAAAGATGTTACAGTTCATATAACGTTAGTCAATTAAAATAATTTCATTAGGTCCTAATCTATGGTTTTCACATGACTGGTAAAGCAGATATGCGTGACACATCTCCTTTGCATAGAGTTGATCAGGCTGTTGCTCGTGGAATGTTGTCCCACTCCTCTTCAATGGCTGTGTGAGTTTGCCAGATATTGGCGGGATCTGGAACATGCTCTCGTACACATCGATCCAGAGCATCCCGAACATGCTCAATGGTTGACATGTCTGGGACATTTTCAGCTTCCAGGAAGTGTGCACAGATCCTTGCGACATCGGGCTGTTCATATCATGCACTGAACATGAACATGAAGTAATCACGTTTATACACTGAACAAAAATATAAATTCAACATGTAAAGAGTTAGTCCCATGTTTCATGAGCTGAAATAAATTATCCCAAAAATGTTCCATATGTACAAAAAGCTTTTCTAAATTATTTGGCCACATTTGTTTCCATCCTTTTTAGTGAGAATTTCTCCTTTGCCAAGATAATCCAACCACCTGACAGGTGTGGCATAACAAGAAGCTGATTAAACAGCATGATCAGGAGCACATTGGGCTAGGGACAGTAAAATGCCACTGTGCAGCTTTGTCACAACACAATGCCACAGATGCCTCAAGTTTTGAGGGAGTGTGCGATTAGCTTACTGACTGCAGGAATGTCCACCAGAGCTGTTGCCAAATAATTAAAAACCACATCCTCCGTTGTTGTTTTTTGTGAAATTGGCAGTGCAACCAACCGGTATGCTCTTCATGGATGGTTTCAACTCTACCGGGCAGATGGCAGACACGTGTATGGAATCGTGTGGGTGAGCGGTTTGCTCGATGGTGGGGTTATGGTATGGGCAGGCATAAGCTACGGAAAACTATTTTATCGACGGCAATTTGAATGCACAGATAGCGTGACGAGATCCTGACGCACAATTGGCCTAGCGTCGTCCGGGTTAGGGAGGGCTTGGCCGGTAGGGATGTTGTTGTCTCATCGCGCACCAGCGACTCCTGTGGCAGGCTGGGCGCAGTGTGCGCTAGCCAAGGTTGCCAGGTGCACAGTGTTTCCTCTGACACATTGGTCCGGCTGGCTTCCGGGTTGGATACGCGCTGTGTTAAGAAGCAGTGCGGCTTGGTTGGGTTGTGTATCGGAGGACGCATGACTTTCAACCTTCGTCTCTCCCGAGCCCGTACGGGAGTTGTAACGATGAGACAAGATAGTAGCTACTAAAAACAATTGGATACCATGAAAAGGGGGTAAAATTCAAAACAAACAAAAAAAAGACATTTGAAAAAAGAGTAGCAAGGCTATATACCGACACCTGTTAGTCAGGCTTATTGCGGTAGTATGTACATGTAGGTATCGTTAAAGTGACTGCATATTAGATAAACAGAGAGTAGCAGCAGCTTGAAAGAGGGGTTCGGGGGTCACACAATGCAAATAGTCCGGGTAACCATTTGGTTACCTGTTCAAGAGTCTTATGGCTTGGGGGTAAAAAGTGTTGAAGCCTTTTTGCCCTAGACTTGGCATTCTGGTACCACTTGCCATGCGGTAGTAGAGAAAACAGTCTGTGGCTGGGGTCTTTTTAGGGCCTTCCTCTGACACCGCCTGGTGTAGGGGTCCTGGATGGCAGGCAGCTTTGCACCAGTGATGTACTGGGCCGTACGCACTACCCTCTGTAGTGCTTTGCGGTCGGAGGCCGATCAATTGCCGTACCAGGCAGTGATGCAACGGGTCAGGATGCTCTCGATGTTGCAGCTGTAGAAACTTTTGAGGATCTCAGGACCCATGCCAAATCTTTTTAGTTTCCTGAGGGTGAATAGGCTTTGTCGTGCCCTCTTCACGACTGTCTTGGTTGGTGTGTTTGGACCTTTCTAGTTTGTTGATGTGGACACCATGGAATTTGAGGCTCTCAACCTGCTCCACTACAGCCCCGTCAATGAGAATGAGAATGGGGATGTGCCCCTTTTCCTGTAGTCCACAATCATCTCCTTAGTCTTGGTTACGTTGAGGGATAGGTTGTTGTTCTAGCACCACCCGGCCTGGTCTCTGACCTCCTCCCTATAGGCTGTCTCGTCTTTGTTGGTGATCAGGCCTACCACTGTTGTGTCGTCAGCAAACTTAATGATGGTGTTGGAGTCGTGCCTGGCCATGCAGTCGTGGGTGAACAGGGAGTACAGGAGGGGACTGAGCATGCACCCCTGGGGAGCTCCAGTGTTGAGGATCAGCGTGGCAGATGTGTTGCTACCTACCCTCACCACCTGGGGGCGGCCTGTCAGGAAGTCCAGGATCCAGTTGCAGAGGGAGGTGTTTAGTCCCAGGATCCTTAGATTGGTGATGAGCTTTGAGGGTACTATGGTGTTGAACGCTGAGCATTCTCATATAGGTGTTCCTTTTGTCCAGGTGGGAAAGGGCAGTGTGGAGTGCAATAGAGATTGCATCATCTGTGGATCTTTTTGGGCGGTATGCAAATTGGAGTGGGTCTAGGGTTTCTGGGATAATGGTGTTGATGTGAGCCATTACCAGCCTTTCAAAGTACTTCATGGCTACGGACGTGAGTGCTACGGGTCTGTAGTCATTTAGACAGGTTGCCTTTGTTCTTGGGCACAGGGACTATGGTGGTCTGCTTGAAGCATGTTGGTATTACAGACTCAGACGGGGAGAGGTTGAAAATGTCAGTGAATGACACCTGCCAGTTGGTCAGCACATGCCCGGAGCACACGTCCTGGTAATCTGTCTGGCCCCGCAGCTTTGTGTATGTTGACCTGTTTTAAAGGTCTTACTCACGTCGGCTACAGAGAGCGTGATCACACAGTCGTCCGGAACAGCTGATGCTCTCATGCATGCCTCAGTGTTGCTTGCCTCAAAGCGAGCATAGAAGTGATTTAGCTCGTCTGGTAGGCTCGTGTCACTGGGCAGATCGTGGCTGTGCTTCCCTTTTGTTGTCTGTAATAGTTTGCGAGCCCTGCCACATCCGACGAGCGTCGGAGCCGGTGTAGTATGATTCAATCTTAGCCCTGTATTGACGCTTTGCCTGTTTGATGGTTCGTTGCAGGGCATAGCGGGATTTCTTTTAAGCGTCCGGGTTAGAGTCCCGCACCTTGAAAGCGGCAGCTCTACCCTTTAGCTCAGTGCGAATATTGCCTGTAATCCATGGCTTCTGGTTGGGTTATGTACGTACAGTCACTGTGGGGACGACGTCCTCAATGCACTTGTTGATAAAGCCAGTGACTGATGTGGTGTATTCCTCAATGTCATCGGAAGAATCCCGGAACATGTTCCAGTCTGTGATAGCAAAGCAGTCCTGTAGATTAGCATCTGCTTCATCTGGCCATTTTTTTATAGACCAAGTCACTGGTGATTCCTGCTTTAATTTTTGCTTCTAAGCAGGAATCAGGAGGATAGAGTTGTGGTCAGATTTACCAAATGGAGGGAGAGCTTTGTACGCATCTCTGTGTGTGGAGTACAGGTGATATAGAATTTTTTTCCCTCTGGTTGCACATTTAACATGTTGATAGAGATTTGGTAGAACTGATTTAAGTTTCCCTGCATTAAAGTCTCCAGCCACTAGGAGCGCCGCCTCTGGGTGAGTGGTTTCCTGTTTGCTTATTTCCTTATACTGCTGGCTGAGTGTGGTCTTAGTGCCAGCATCTGTCTGTGGTGGTAAATAAACAGCCACGAAAAGTATAGCTAAGAACTCTCTAGGCAAGTAGTGTGGCCTGCAATTTATCATAAGATACTCTACTTCAGGCAAGCAAAATCTAGAGACTTCCTTAGATTTCGTGCACCAGCTGTTGTTTACAAATATGCACAGACCGCCCGCCCTCGTCTTACCGGAAGTGTGCGGTTCTATCCTGCATGTGCAGCGTGTATCCCGCTAGCTGAATATCCATGTCATTCAGCTACGATTCCGTGAAGCATAGGATATTACAGTTTTTGATGTCCCGTTGGTAGGATATTCGTGATCTTACTTCGTCTAGTTTATTGTCCAATGATTGCACGTTGGCGAGTAATATTGACGGTAATGGCAGCTTTCCTAGTTGCCTTCTGCGGGTCCGGATGAGGCATCCGGCTCTGAAATCCATAGATTAGGGCCTAATTTATTGACTGACTTCCTAATGAACTCTAACGCAGTAAAATATTTTAAAATGTTGCTTTTAATATGTTTGTTCAGTGTGGATAACTGGTCAGATTTGAACCAAATATCAACTAAATTAAGATTTCTTGAAAAACAATAATCTGGTTGTGATCTGGTTATAAGACGTCCTGACCAGATTTCAACCAGTAAAATATGTCTTTATCATGTTGTATGCCCACTGGGATGCATTGTGCTGTTGCGTAGAAGTTTTGGCCTGCATTGTATTATGACTGTTGTGAAATGGACAAGAACTGGGAAAAGGAGTGGAAGGGTGTCAAGTGCTCAGTTGTCTGCGTCAAAGGATTGTAAAATTAACCCGTGTTTCTTTTGCAGGTGTGTGAGGTACAGAGTTGTCAGGGTGACAACAGAGAGTCACAACGGCATGGAAGTAAGGGTTCAATTAACATAAAGGTAAGTCCACGGATGATTTAACTTTGGCTGTATTTTGAGAAAGTATTCTGTTTTGCATGTCTTATTCTTTTGGAACATGGGCAGCATTCTCTATGATCGGATCTAGTTTACTGTTTCTCACCCTTGATGAAGTTGTCTTCAGAATGGCTCACTTCCTCTCATCCCATTCTCGTGAAATTATAGCAAGTAGTTTATGATACCGATTACGACGAACACATGGCAGATGAACCTAAAGATGCCAAAACCAACCTTATCGTCAATTACCTGCCCCAAAACATGAGCCAGGACGAGTTGCGGAGTCTCTTCAGCAGCATCGGCGAGGTGGAGTCTGCCAAACTCATCCGCGATAAAGTGGCAGGTAATCCCTATCACAAAAACCAGAGTGAGTCCAAACCCTTTTCTTTTGACCTCAGTTAATTTACTTGAATCACTCTCCATAAGGTGGTACATGGCCCCGACCTTCTTTGTCTGTCTGCACATGTTGTCCACTACAAAAGTCTGATGTTGAATGTGACATCAAATATTTTTCTTTGACTTTACCAATATTTTCTTTCTTACTAGTCTGTAAATTCAATGCAGTATTTGTTGGTTACCGTAATTGTATTTTACTCTGTATGCAACTCCTGCGTGTTTCCTAAAATGATTTTATTTTACTAAATTTTTTTTTTTTTGTTAAATTGCAGACTACCTGATTTTAGTGTTGGGATCAGGGATAGTATATATATATATATATATATATATATATATATATATATATATATATATATATATATATATATATATATATATATATATATATATATATATATATATATATATATATATTTTTTTTTTTTTCAACTCCTGTTTTTCTGTGCTATATATTACACATTGTTACATCTGTTCTTTAAACTTTTGTTACTTGAGTATCTCTTTTAATAGTGGTCTTTGGGGAGTTTTTTGTTTATGGTCTTTGCGGTTGTTTTCTTGTTTCATTGGGCATTATGGCTGCTCTATGTTATTAGATTTGGTGATAACTCCATAGTGTAAAACCAAGCATTAAATACCTTTTCTTTGGTGACTAGTTATAATGGGATTCTATTTAGTTTCAAATTGTAACGTGTGAATATTTATTGGAAAGAGGACGTTCAAGTTTTTTTTAAATTAAGTGTTCGATATCAAGGGTCGCATTAGCTTTTCATAAATCTGCATTTTCACAACGCAGACTTTTTTTTTTTTTTTTTTTTTTTTAAACATTCGTTTTTAAAACATTTCACCTGCATTTTATATTGTAAGTCAAGTGTTTTACTTGAAGTTGGTCTTGCATTTTAACCTACTACTGAAGAAAAACTACACCGGAGGAAAGTACTGGAGAAAAGTACACTACACATCAGTGAGTCTGGTGATCCAATGATGAGCAAAGATACTTTTCTCTGAGTGGAGGTGAGGAAAAAAGAAGAAACCCGCACACTGCTCTTGCTAGTATCACTGCTTTTTATTAAGCTTTACGTATCGGCCTCAAGGCCCCCAAAAGCTCTGACGAAGTCATTTAGGCCGATACGTAAAGCTTAATAGAGAGCAGTGATACTAGCAAGATCAGTCTGCGGGTTTCTTCATTTTTCTCATCTTATTCCATTTACTATGCACCTGCAACAAAGATGGCATAGATGTGCGAGTGCCTTTTGAATCTGAGTGAAGTGCAACCGACGCACGAAATGATTTTGCGCGAACCCTGACTGAAGCCTAGCAGAATTGACCATTTTTGATCTGCGTTTACTAAAATGCAGCAAGATATATTTTTTCTGTTTGACCCTTTTCAGAATCCTGCATTAACGTGACCCCTGGATCATTTTGATTAGAATACTAAAGCTTTAATCTATTGTTATTATATACGGCTGTTACTCCCTTCTATTTGAAAAATGTTTTTTTCATTTACACTTTCAATGTGTTTTTTTTTTTTTTTCTTGAGCCATATTTCGCAGAAAATGTTTTCCTTTGTAAATGTTTTTGCCAAAATGCATGCATTGTGCTGATATCTCCTGTGGGAAGACTGGTATCCAATCTGTAAATATGGACAAACTTTTGTTATTTTATTTTGTTGTTTTTTCCCCCTTTTTTTTTCTCCAGGCCACAGTTTAGGGTACGGATTTGTTAACTATGTTAACGCTAGTGATGCAGAAAGGGCTATCAATACCCTCAATGGGCTGAGACTACAGTCTAAAACTATCAAGGTAATGTGCAATCAGGTGTTTTCATGTTTCAACTGATGGATGTGATATGTTTCTCAAGTAGTCCCTGGGCAGTTGAGGGGGAGCCCTCCTGCAAAGTGTCTATTTGCAAAAGCATATAAAGGTATTTGGGTAACATGTCTACTTAAACAATCATGTAATATTGAAATGTTTTTGTTCTATCATTTATTGGTTTTGGAAAGTTTGATTTGAAGCAGTTGGCCTGTGTGGGTTACCTGACATGGTTTTATTTTTGGCACATATTTATACGGAAGCTTATTAATTTTGTTCAGACTACTTTAGTTTTTAGTTTAACACTACTGGTTATTGCAGAGTTAGTTTTGCTTGAGTGTGACGTGCCGACTCAAAGCCGTGCATCATTTCACAATTACATTTATTTTTATTTTCCTTTTATAGCTTAACTTTTCAAAATGGACCCATTTTTAGAAATTATATTTATTTTATTAAGTAGCTGCTCGGCAATGTGCATTCTCGCTCAGCACTGACAGAATTTTGTGGCTTTTAATATTTTTTTTGTTATTTTGTTTTTCTTTTAAAGTTTTACGAGACGTTTTGGTTTTGAATCGGATAAAAAAAAATCTAGAAAGTTTGTAATTTTGTCAAATGAATTCCAAAGCATTATTTTTTAAAATATTTTCCCTATAAATTGCACAATGGAAACTGACCTGTTGTGTTCTCATCAGGTGTCCTTTGCCAGGCCGAGCTCTGATGGTATTAAGGATGCCAATCTTTACATTAGTGGGCTGCCCAAGACCATGACACAGAAAGATGTGGAGGATATGTTCACACGCTATGGCCAGATCATCAACTCGCGTGTCTTGGTCGATCAGGCCTCAGGTAGGCGGGCACTGCACAAATATTTCTCATTCAGTCTGGCTCAATTAAATGAGCACAAGTAATGCCATTCAAGTGGACTTTCTACTCCCCAAATCCTAACTATTAGGGCAAAACCATTTTTGGGCATCTGTAGCCTATTCCATTAATGGCTCCTCCATTTTCTCCCCTTGCTTCTCAGGCCTGTCCAGGGGTGTGGCCTTTATCCGCTTTGACAAACGGGCTGAGGCGGAGGACGCCATCAAAGACCTGAATGGGCAGAAACCCCCTGGGGCCTCGGAGCCCATCACAGTGAAGTTTGCTGCCAACCCCAACCAGGCCAAGAACTCCCAGGTCATCAACCAGCTCTACCACAACCAGGGTCGGCGCTTTGGGGGCCCGGTACACCACCAGGCCCAAAGATTCAGGTGAGTGGCCGACAGCACTACACAATGCATGTCAGTGCCCGGTTGTTAGCAAGGGTATTTTTGTGATCTCGGGGAGTTGAAACTAGAACCCCAGTCAACCTAGACCCCTGACTTGTTAGTGATTTATATTCTATATTTCCTTGGTCAACAGGCCTGCACCTTGTTTGTGTGTTATTTTAAACTGGCATCTATGGAGTAGTATTTGAAGAACCGTTGTCCTGTGCCCCTGGCAGGTTCTCTCCGATGAGTGTAGACCACATGAGCAGCATGTCTACGGTCAGCGCTGAAGGGAACTCCACGGCCGGCTGGTGTATCTTCATTTACAACCTGGGCCAGGATGCTGACGAGGGCATCCTGTGGCAGATGTTCGGGCCCTTCGGAGCCGTCACCAACGTCAAGGTCATCCGCGACTTCAACACCAATAAATGCAAAGGCTTCGGCTTCGTCACCATGACCAACTACGAGGAGGCGGCCATGGCCATTGCCAGCCTCAACGGTTACCGGCTTGGAGACAAGATACTGCAGGTTTCCTTCAAAACCAGCAAGGGGGGTCACAAGTAAACCCAAAAGGGTGAAGGGGTACTTGTTTTCCATACTTACAATAATAGAGGAGTGGGCGGGAACTAAATGAGATTGGAAAGGCTACACATTTGTTCTTGCAAGGGGATATCTCCTTGGTTCTTATAATGTAATTTCTAGGCTAACTATCACTTAAATATTTCTTAGCTAGTAGAAAAGTAGTGTCTTCTTGCTGTGACATTAAAATAACCTACGCCATTGTGTTTTTTGCTGGGCACGGGGAGGGGTTCTGAAGTTTGCAGGAAGGTTGTTGTCCAATTCTTGTGGGTTTTGTGTGTCTGTGTCACATACATGGTTGACGGTGACAATACAAAATCCTGCCATGTCTAATGGTTAGATTCCTACCTGCTTGTAATTTCTCAATATTTTACGTAGCCATTTTATCATGATCAGTAGTTCTGATCCGTGCTAGGCCTTGAATCCCTCAAGTCTTTCTACACTTCTATTCTGTCATTTTTAACACAAGCGTCCTTTGCTAAATTGACACATCAGAGTATTAGATCAAGCATGCCCTTCTAGATGTGAAAGTGGGCATGTGCTGGCAGTGCATCTTTATTTTGATATTTTTTTTGGATTCGAATAGGTTTGAGGAAAGATGACTATTTAATGAGTGACCAAAGGGGGAGGACTGAAAAGAAACAAGCGTGTGTATAAATATATACGCGCGCACACACACCCCCCAATCATGCCCTCTGACATCTTTTAATATCTGAAATGTAATAGAAACCTCAAGGTTTAAATTATTCAGTTGATTAGAAGATACTCTTCTGTCAACTGTAATGTTGATAATTGAGTATGCAAGCTGTACCTAGTCCTATGTTTTTATTTGATTGAAACTGCCTTTCAATGTCAACTTGTTTCCCGTCATCTTTTTTTTTACTCTTTCCATTTAACATTTCTGTAGTGGAAATTTTAGTTTGTTCCCGTTTTTAATTTTTTTTAAAAGTTACACTTTGCTTTTAATTTGGGTCATTTGAAATTGAAAGTTACATAAACATGACTTAAATACCATTCCAACTTGGCTCCAGTATGTGTCCATACTTTACTTCTTAATTTGAATTGGAAAGCCCTGTCGGGGCTTGGTTCAGTTAATTTTAACCTAGTCAAGGTAACGCAGGAGCTTGTTTATGGGGTTTCTTATATGCTATTATTTCCTCACGAGGCCAAATGATGGGGTCCTGGAAGGGGAGCTCACGGTTTCTCAGTTAGATGTGCATTATGGCCACTTCTGCGATTTGTGTGTACAGTCAGTGAATTTTTTTCTTTTTTTTTCTCTCCATTTGACTCTGTCCAGAAAAATGTATGTATTGGTCTTTCGCCGAGGAATGAAACATTTTTGGTAACAGCTGATAACATCCCCATTCTCAAATAATAAAACACTTCTCCATGTGAGAAGTTAAAGCTATTTGTTTTATTCTGGTTCTAGTTGCCTTCATTTTTACCCTGAAACCAACCCTCGTGGGCTTGACTGGCTTGCGACAGACTAAGACCGCCCAGGCTTTGTGTGGGTGTTCAGCATCTGGAAGGATCTGAAATGTACTGCACTGACCAGATGGACAAAACCTCTAAACGACACAGCAAACACAGCTATTTTTGGTGTCGTCTTCTGATAAAGGTTCGGTCAGTTTTTTTAAATGGAAACCTTATCCTGTATCGATGGCCACAACAACAAAAAACACTTCTGTGTTGAATGCTCCAATGAGAAATAAGTTTTATATGATGTAGCTGATTAAAAATCCATACTGTACCCTGATGAATGTTGATGCATCAAAGGGTCTAGCTAGCTTTTATTTCTATAGTAGATCTGAAAATCTCAATACCCAAGATTAGTTCACACAGTGCTGTTTTTGCTATAAGGTGGTGTAGTTACAATGAGAGCCAGAACCTGACGAAAACCCAAGATGGTTGAGTTGTGGGAAAACCATTGACACTAAGCAATCCTATAAGGGCTCACACGTCTATTAAAACATTGATAATCCACATTTCTACTTATTCTATTGACCAAATTCCCATAAGATCCAACAAAATTAGCTGCATAGTGCCTCTGCCAAATTAGTCTTTACATTTAAGATGATAAAGTGCAAATGTTTATTTTCCACATCTCGACATTGTTTGCCAGCTGTAATAAACTGCCTGGCGTGGAATTGTTAAATCCCTTATTACAAGTCTGTTTTTAAAAAAAATGGGCATAAAAATAGATTCCAAGAGATTGTCAATTTGACCCAGATAGAGGCAGGGAGGATCAAAGTCCATTTTACAGCTTTATCTACAGTAAGGCTTGTATGTGATTATAGCACAGGATGCCTTCTGCATAGTAGGTTACAAAGTGCCAGCCTGCCAGGTTTATAAATGGCTTGTGTATTCAACATCTCAGTGTGTGTTGTTGGAGGAACAGAGGGCTTGAATTGAGGGCTGCAGTTAAATTGCCCCCCTCCCTCCTATAAACAGCTGTACACATGACCTGAAAATTTGTCATCCAGTGTGACCTAATTTAGCATCCAGGCAGTGGCATGCACCTTTCCTGCTCTTTAACCCTGACCAGACCAAGATTTGGTTGTGATTATACTGATCCAATAAAATAAGTCTATTTTAGAATATTTTAATGCACTGTTTGAGTCTATTTTAGACTATTTACACTTTGAGTTTTCAATATTTGTAGTCCACTAGATGGCAATATGCACCATGTTTCTGGGTTTTGTTTCTCCTCTCCTGCCAGCCTTATTTTTGCTGTGTACCATATATGGAAATGCAGAATTGTTTTCTGCCCCTTGGCAATATGTGTAAAATTGCAAGAAATGAGTATTAAAACAGCAGCATTTTCTCTCAGCCTCATGGCAAAATGTGTGTGATGGCATGAGATTCACTATAAAACTGCACTTTTCTCTTTGCACCATGGCAAAATGTGTAGAATTGTAGGAAGTTAGATGTTTTCCCCCCTACATTTGCCCCCCCATTTCCCCCCTATTGCATGCAGACTCCTAGGTTTGACCTACTAGCTGGATAGTAAGCTGAGCTCCCTGAAAGTTGTTTTCACTCAGAGGACATTCTTTCCACTCAAACCAGGTCAGTTATTCCCACCCCTCTTCCTCGCTCTCTATCACCTCCAACAGAGCCAACAGGCAGCCAGGGGCATCTAGCAGTGGCCTACTACTCTGTGTATGCAAGTAGTCTGAAATATACATTGGATTTGATGATCATAAATTGAAGTGTTTTTCTTTTGTTGTCAATTTTGACCCGTTGTTTAAATACACAAATTAGAAAATATAACATAGAAGGCCCCCACTGAACATCTAAAATCACTTGTCACACCAGTGGTTTTCTATCATACTCAATCTCTCATGACAATGCATTTATGGTTTCTTCTTTCTAAACAAGAATGGGACCAGTTGTTGTTATGACTGTCCACGCTCCAAATTGCCACTTTCCCTCCACAATGAAGCATGGCACTCTGTTTATTTTGCAAGATATCAGATGTTGCCGCTAATCCTATTTCCTTTTTATGCCGCTGTTTTGTTGTTTTAGAGAAGCGTTACTCTCCCTAATGGACATCTCTTTATGTGGTTGGACTGGAGAGGCAGGGTTTCTTAAACTATGAAGTGGTTGGGACCCAAAGTGGGCCCTGGGCATGTGAGAGGACATATCAAATTAAAGTGTATTTGTTACATACACAGTGTAGAAGATGTTAAAGTAGGTGTAGTAAAATGCTAATAATTCTAGCTCCAGCAGTGCAGTAAGTGTCTAACAGTACAATACGAATGCACAAATAACCCCCCCTCCCCCCCATCCATTAGAACGAGCAATGTCAGAGTCCTTGAATATAAGTACATGGTTTGTATAGACAGTATGGACAATATTTAAGTAGGAAAAGGTATGTACAGCAGTAGTTATATAGGATGAGCTATGTCGAGAATACAGGAAATACATATAAAGTGAGTAATCGATTAGCTTAATTTCGGAGATCAAATTCAATTTAAGCAGGAATGCTTATCTTATCTAACTACAGAAACGTTTTCAGAACAAATTGTTAGTGACCAGTGTTCAATGCCTCTGGTAGTAGGGGTGAAATGTCCGTGGCTCGGGTGGCTGAGGTCCTCGATGGTCTTCTTCGCCTACCTGTGACAACGGGTGCTGTAGATGTCCTGGTGATGTAGATGCGCCCCTGGTGATGCATTGAGCTGACCGCACCACCCTCTGTTGACAATGGTGCATCTGTAGAAGTTTGTGAGACTTCCGTCAGCCTCCTGAGGTTGAAGAGGCTTTTTTGCATCTTCACCACGGTGTCGATGTGGAGGGACCATTTCAGGTCTTCAGTGATGTGCACGCAGAGGAACTTGAAGCTTTTGTGTAGGTCGCGAGTTATGAGAATACATCTACAGTGCCTTCAGAAAGTATTCACACCTTTTGACTTTTTCCACATTTTGTTGTGTTACAAAGTGGGATTACAATTTATTTTATTGTCATTTTTGTCAACGATCTACATAAAATACTCTGGAATGTGGAAGAAAAATTCCAACATTTGTAAAAAAAAATATATATATATATATATATTGATATAATATATCTTGACTAGATTAGTATAAACCCATGAGTATGCAAGGTGTCTAATACAATACACATTTCAAACACGAATGTAGAAAATGTATGCATTTCTATAGCTTTGAAATTTTTTTTTACAATCGTGAGGGAGGGCCAAGATGGAGGCATGGTGGTTTCAACACAGCGCCCCCTATTAGGCACCTAGTGTATATATAAATCATTAGTCAATACATGTTATAATCAATCACCTTTGGCAGCGATTACAGCTGCCTAAGAGCTTTCCACACCTGAATTGGGCAACATATAATATTCAAAATTCTTCAGGCTCTGTCAAATTGGTTGTTGATCATTGCAAGACAACCATTTTCAGGTCTTGCCATAGACTTTCAAGTAGATTTAAGTCAAAATGTAACTCGGACACTGTCTTCTTGGTAAGAAACTCCAGTGTAGATTTGGCCTTGGGTTAAAGGTTGTCTGCTGAAAGGTAATTCCTCTCCCAGCGTCTGGTAGAAAGCAGACTAAACCTGCTTTTCCTCCAGGATTTTGCCTGTGCTTAGATCCGTTTCGTCTATTTTTTTATCCTGAAAAACTCCCCAGTCCTTAACGATTACAAGCATACCCATAACATGATGCAGCCACCACTATGCTTGAAAATATGGAGAGTGGTATTCAGTAATGTGTTATGTTGGATTTGCCCCAAACAACACACTTTGTGTTCAGGACAAAAAGTGAATTGCTTTGCCACATTTTTACAAATATTGCTTTAGTGCTTTGTTGCAAACCGGATGCATGTTTTCTGTACAGGCTTCCTTCATTTCACTCTGTCAATTAGGTTAGTAATGTAGAGTAACTACAATGTTGTTGATCGATCGTCCATTTTCTCCTATCACAACCATTAAACTCTGTATTTATTTTATTGTCACCATTGGCCTCATGGTGAAATTCCTGCACGGTTTCCTTCCTCTCCAGCATCTGAGTTAGGAAGGACACCTGTGTCTTTGTAATGACTGGGTGTATTGATACAGTGCCTTGCGAAAGTATTCGGCCCCCTTGAACTTTGCGACCTTTTGCCACATTTCAGGCTTCAAACATAAAGATATAAAACTGTATTTTTTTGTGAAGAATCAACAACAAGTGGGACACAATCATGAAGTGGAACGACATTTATTGGATATTTCAAACTTTTTTAACAAATCAAAAACTGAAAAATTGGGCGTGCAAAATTATTCAGCCCCTTTACTTTCAGTGCAGCAAACTCTCTCCAGAAGTTCAGTGAGGATCTCTGAATGATCCAATGTTGACCTAAATGACTAATGATGATAAATACAATCCACCTGTGTGTAATCAAGTCTCTGTATAAATGCACCTGCACTGTGATAGTCTCAGAGGTCCGTTAAAAGCGCAGAGAGCATCATGAAGAACAAGGAACACACCAGGCAGGTCCGAGATACTGTTGTGAAGAAGTTTAAAGCCGGATTTGGATACAAAAAGATTTCCCAAGCTTTAAACATCCCAAGGAGCACTGTGCAAGCGATAATATTGAAATGGAAGGAGTATCAGACCACTGCAAATCTACCAAGACCTGGCCGTCCCTCTAAACTTTCAGCTCATACAAGGAGAAGACTGATCAGAGATGCAGCCAAGAGGCCCATGATCACTCTGGATGAACTGCAGAGATCTACAGCTGAGGTGGGAGACTCTGTCCATAGGACAACACTCAGTCGTATATTGCACAAATCTGGCCTTTATGGAAGAGTGGCAAGAAGAAAGCCATTTCTTAAAGATATCCATAAAAAGTGTTGTTTAAAGTTTGCCACAAGCCACCTGGGAGACACACCAAACATGTGGAAGAAGGTGCTCTGGTCAGATGAAACCAAAATTGAACTTTTTGGCAACAATGCAAAACGTTATGTTTGGCGTAAAAGCAACACAGCTGAACACACCATCCCCACTGTCAAACATGGTGGTGGCAGCATCATGGTTTGGGCCTGCTTTTCTTCAGCAGGGACAGGGAAGATGGTTAAAATTGGTGGGAAGATGGATGGAGCCAAATACAGGACCATTCTGGAAGAAAACCTGATGGAGTCTGCAAAAGACCGGAGACTGGGACGGAGATTTGTCTTCCAACAAGACAATGATCCAAAACATAAAGCAAAATCTACAATGGAATGGTTCAAAAATAAACATATCCAGGTGTTAGAATGGCCAAGTCAAAGTCCAGACCTGAATCCAATCGAGAATCTGTGGAAAGAACTGAAGACTGCTGTTCACAAATGCTCTCCATCCAACCTCACTGAGCTCGAGTTGTTTTGCAAGGAGGAATGGGAAAAGATTTCAGTCTCTCGATGTGCAAAACTGATAGAGACATACCCCAAGCGACTTACAGCTGTAATCGCAGCAAAAGGTGGCGCTACAAAGTATTAACTTAAGGGGGCTGAATAATTTTGCACGCCCAATTTTTCAGTTTTTGATTTGTTAAAAAAGTTTGAAATATCCAATAAATGTCGTTCCACTTCATGATTGTGTCCCACTTGTTGTTGATTCTTCACAAAAAAATACAGTTTTATATCTTTATGTTTGAAGCCTGAAATGTGGCAAAAGGTCGCAAAGTTCAAGGGGGCCGAATACTTTCGCAAGGCACTGTATACCATCCATAGTGTATTTAACTTCACCATGCTCAAAGGGATATTCAATTGTGTTTGACCAGATACAATGCTATTTTACAGTAAATAAATTGACATCAGACTTTCAGCACTTTTATAGGGAAGGATATTCAACAAGCACATCACTTACACAAATGACTGATGATTGGCTGAGAGAAATTGATGATAAAAAGATTGTGGGGGCTGTTTTGTTAGACTTCAGTACGGCTTTTGACATTATTGATCATAGTCTGCTGCTGGAAAAACGTACAGGACCAGTCAAAAGTTTGGACACATCTACTCATTGCAGGGTTTTTCTGTATTTTTACTATTTTCTTCATTGTAGAATAATAATGAATACATCAAAACTATGAAATAACACATATGGAATCATGTATTAACCAAAAAACTGTTAGAGAAAAAAAGTATATATAATATAGTTGTTGTTTAGACTCTTCAAAGTAGCCACCCTTTGCCTTGATGACAGTTTTGCACACTCTTGGCCTTCTCTCAACCAGCCTCATGAGGTAGTCACCTGGAATGCATTTCAATTAACAGGTGTGCCTTGTTAAAAGTTCATTTGTGGAATTTCTTTCCTTATTAATGTGTTTGAGCCAATCAGTTGTGTCGTGACAAGGTAGGGGTGGTATACAGAAGATAGCCTTATTTGGTAAAAGACCAAGTCCATATTATGTCAAGAACAGCTCAAATAAGGAAAGAGAAATGACAGCACATCATTACTTTAAAACATGAAGGTCAGTCAATACGGAACATTAAGAACTTTGAACGTTTCTTCAAGTGTAGTCACAAAAACCATCAAGTGCTGTAATGAAACTGGCTCTCATGAGGACCGCCACAGGAAAGGAAGACCCAGAGTTACCTCTGCTGCAGAAGATAAGTTAATTAGAGTTTCCAGCCTCAGAAACTGCACCCAAATAAATGCTTCACAGAGTTCAAGTAACAGACACATCTCAACATCAACTGTTCAGAGTAGATCAGAGTGAATCAGGCCTTCATGCTCTAATTGCTGCAAAGAAACCACTACTAAAAGGCACCAATAATAACAAGAGACTTGCTTGGGCCAAGAAACAAGAGCAATGGACATTAGACCGGTGGAAATCTGTCCTTTGTTCTGATGAGTCCAAATTTGAAATGTTTGATTCCAACATCTGTGTCTTTGTGAGATGCAGAGTAGTTGAACAGATGATCTCCGGTAGTGTGGTTCCCACTCTGAAGCATGAAGGAAGAGTTATGATGGTGTGGGGGTGATTTGCTGGTGACAGTCACTGATTTATTTAGAATTCAAGGCACACTTTATCAACATGGCTACCACAGCATTCTGCAACGCTATGCCATCCCATCTGGTTTGCGTTTAGTAGAACTATCATTTGTTTTTCAACAGGACAATGACCCTAAACCCACCTCCAGGCTGTGTAAGGGCAATTTGACCAATAATGAGAGTGATGGAGTGCTGCATCAGATGACCTGGCCTCCACATTCACCTGACCTCAACCCAATTGAGATGGTTTGGGATGAGTTGTACCGCAGAGTAAAGGAAAAGCAGCCAACAAGTGCTCAGCATATGTGGGAACTTCTTCAAGACTGTTGGAAAAGCATTCCAGGTGAAGCTGGTTTAGAGAATGCCAAGAGTGTGCAAAGCTGTCATCAAGACAAAGGGTGGCTACTTTGAAGAATCTAAAATATATTTTAATTTGTTTAACACTTTTTTATTTACTACATGATTTCCATATGTGTTATTTCATAGTTTTTGTCTTCACTATTATTCTTACAGTGTAGAGAATAGTAAAAATAAAGAAAAACCCTTGAATGAGTAGGTGTGTCCAAACTTTTGACTGGTACTGTAAGTGTTATGGATTTACACCCTTGCTAAATTTCATTCCAAGATGGCATAGCAGTTCAGACGTCTTTTGTCCTCGTCTTGTCGTGTCCCGTATATATATATTTACAACTTTTTTCACATACATTTTTTTAAATTTTCCATCAACTCATCTTCAAAACACTCTCCTGCAACCCGCCTCACCGATTTATATTTATAAAAAAGTATTATATACCTCAAATCTGTAATCCTCCAAGAAGCTAGCCAGAAACTCCAAGAAGCTAGCCAGAAACTAGCCAGAAGCTAGCCAGGAGCAAGCCCAGAAGCTAATCAGAAGCTAGTTCAGAAGCTAGTTCAGAAGCTAGTTCAGAAGCTAGTTAGCTTCTTTACTGGCAAATCGTTAGTATTCAGCTAACCACGGTTTGTGGTCATCAGCTATCCTTTAGCTCGAAAATCTATTGCCAGTTTTGTACGGCGCAGCGCGGCTCGGAACGGAACATACCGGACCAATTTTTCTCTCCATGTCCCTGGATTTCAACCGCTAACTCTGGACATTCATACCTGGATCTCACAGCTAGCTAGCTGCTATCTGTGTGACTATCGGCTTTCGTCGATTCCGGAGCAAACATAAATTATTCCGGAGCTAGCCAGCTCCGTCAATCACTCCTGAGTTCCATCAATCACTCCTGGGCTGCAGTCACCTATCCGGACCCGTTTTACTGCCTACGCGGAGCCCCACCGGGCCTTCACAACTGGACTGCCGACGTTATCTACCCAAAGGAGTTATACGGCTGGCTCCTCCGTCGCGACGTTACCTGAACGCCCATCTGCGGCCTGCTAACCGTTAGCTGTCTTATCGGCTGCTATCTGAATAGACAATCGGACAATTTCTTTATTTATTTTTATTATTATTATTATTATGTTTTCTTCTTGGGCCTCTAACTATATCTATTGTTTTTATTTTTGTAGTTGTTGTGTGATTTGGATTAATCCCCTCTACCACACGGAAACCCACTGATCTACTGACGGAACGCAAGAGTTGGCTAATAACAGACCTCCATCCTATGCTAGCTTGCTCCTATGCTAGCTTGCTACCGATTTAGCTGTCTAAATCGCCGTGACCCCCAACCAACCTCTCCACTCACTGGACCCTTTTGATCACTCGACTGAGCATGCCTTTCCTTAATGTCAATATGCCTTGTCCATTGCTGTTCTGGTTAGTGTGTATTGGCTTATTTCACTGTAGAGCCTCTAGTCCTGCTCATTATACCTTATCCAACCTATTAGTTCCACCACCCACACATGCAATGACATCTCCTGGTTTCAATGATGTTTCTAGAGACAAAATCTCTCTCTTCATCACTCAATACCTAGGTTTACCTCCACCGTATTCACATCCTACCATACCTTTGTCTGTAAATTATACCTTGATGCTATTTTATCGCCCCCAGAAACCTCCTTTTACTCTCTGTTCCAGACGTTCTAGACAACCAATTCTTATCACTTTTAGCTGCACCCTTATTCTACTCCTCCTATGTTCCTCTGGCGATGTAGAGGTGAATCCAGGCCCTGCAGTGCCTAGCTCCACTCCTATTCCCCAGGCGCTCTCTTTTGACGACTTCTGTAACCGTAATAGCCTTGGTTTCATGCATGTTAACATTAGAAGCCTCCTCCCTAAGTTTGTTCTATTCACTGCTATAGCACACTCTGCCAACCCGGATGTTCTAGCTGTGTCTGAATCCTGGCTTAGGAAGACCACCAAACATTCTGAAATTTTGATTCCAAACTACAACATTTTCAGACAACATAGAACTGCCAAAGGGGGCGATGTTGCAATCTACTGCAAAGATAGCCTGCAGAGTTCTGTCCTACTATCCAGGTCTGTACCCAAACAATTTGAACTTCTACTTTTAAAAATCCACCTCTCTAAAAACAAGTCTCTCACCGTTGCCGCCTGCTATAGACCACCCTCTGCCCCCAGCTGTGCTCTGGACACCATATGTGAACTGATTGCCCCCCATCTATCTTCAGAGCTCGTGCTGCTAGGCGACCTAAACTGGAACATGCTTAACACCCCAGCCATCCTACAATCTAAACTTGATGCCCTCAATCTCACACAAATTATCAATGAACCTACCAGGTACCTCCCCAAAGCCTTAAACACGGGCACCCTCATAGATATCATCCTAACCAACTTGCCCTCTAAATACACCTCTGCTGTCTTCAACCAAGATCTCAGCGATCACTGCCTCATTGTCTGCATCTGTAATGGGTCAGCGGTCAAATTACCTCCACTCATCACTGTAAAACGCTCCCTGAAACACTTCAGTGAGCAGGCCTTTCTAATCGACCTGGCCGGGGTATCCTGGAAGGATATTGATCTCATCCCGTCAGTAGAGGATGCCTGGATATTTTTTTTAAATGCCTTCCTAACCATCTTAAATAAACATGCCCCATTCAAGAAATTTAGAACCAGGAACAGATATAGCCCTTGGTTCTCCCCAGACCTGACTGCCCTTAACCAACACAAAAACATCCTATGGCGTTCTGCATTAGCATCGAACAGCCCCGTGATATGCAGCTGTTCAGGGAAGCTAGAAACCATTATACACAGGCAGTTAGAAAATCCAAGGCTAGCTTTTTCAAGCAGAAATTTGCTTCCTGCAACACTAACTCAAAAAAGTTCTGGGACACTGTAAAGTCCATGGAGAATAAGAACACCTCCTCCCAGCTGCCCACTGCACTGAAGATAGGAAACACTGTCACCACTGATAAATCCACCATAATTGAGAATTTCAAGAAGCATTTTTCTACGGCTGGCCATGCTTTCCACCAGGCTACTCCTACCCCGGTCAACAGCACTGCACCCCCAACAGCAACTCGCCCAAGCCTTCCCCATTTCTCCTTCTCCCAAATCCGTTCAGCTGATGTTCTGAAAGAGCTGCAAAATCTGGACCACTACAAATCAGCCGGGCTAGAAAATCTGGACCCTTTCTTTCTAAAATGATCTGCCGAAATTGTTGCCACCCCTATTACTAGCCTGTTCAACCTCTCTTTCGTGTTGTCTGAGATTCTCAAAGATTGGAAAGCAGCTGCGGTCATCCCCCTCTTCAAAGGGGGGGACACTCTTGACTCAAACTGCTACAGACCTATATCTATCCTACCATGCCTTTCTAAGGTCTTCGAAAGCCAAGTCAACAAACAGATTACCGACCATTTCGAATCTCACCATACCTTCTCTGCTATGCAATCTGGTTTCAGAGCTGGTCATGGGTGCACCTCAGCCACGCTCAAGGTCCTAAACGATATCTTAACCGCCATCGATAAGAAACATTACTGTGCAGCCGTATTCATTGATCTGGCCAAGGTTTTCGACTCAGTCAATCACCACATCCTCATCGGCAGACTCGACAGCCTTGGTTTCTCAAATGATTGCCTCGCCTGGTTCACCAACTACTTCTCTGATAGAGTTCAGTGTGTCAAATCGGAGGGTCTGCTGTCCGGACCTCTGGCAGTCTCTATGGGGGTGCCACAGGGTTCAATTCTTGGACCGACTCTCTTCTCTGTATACATCAATGAGGTCGCTCTTGCTGCTGGTGAGTCTCTGATCCACCTCTACGCAGACGACACCATTCTGTATACTTCTGGCCCTTCTTTGGACACTGTGTTAACAACCCTCCAGGCAAGCTTCAATGCCATACAACTCTCCTTCCGTGGCCTCCAATTGCTCTTAAATACAAGTAAAACTAAATGCATGCTCTTCAACCGATCGCTACCTGCACCTACCCGCCTGTCCAACATCACTACTCTGGACGGCTCTGACTTAGAATACGTGGACAACTACAAATACTTAGGTGTCTGGTTAGACTGTAAACTCTCCTTCCAGACCCATATCAAACATCTCCAATCCAAAGTTAAATCTAGAATTGGCTTCCTATTTCGCAACAAAGCATCCTTCACTCATGCTGCCAAACATACCCTTGTAAAACTGACCATCCTACCAATCCTCGACTTTGGCGATGTCATTTACAAAATAGCCTCCAATACCCTACTCAACAAATTGGATGCAGTCCATCACAGTGCAATCCGTTTTGTCACCAAAGCCCCATATACTACCCACCATTGCGACCTGTACGCTCTCGTTGGCTGGCCCTCGCTTCATACTCGTCGCCAAACCCACTGGCTCCATGTCATTTACAAGACCCTGCTAGGTAAAGTCCCCCCTTATCTTAGCTCGCTGGTCACCATAGCATCTCCCACCTGTAGCACACGCTCCAGCAGGTATATCTCTCTAGTCACCCCCAAAACCGATTCTTTCTTTGGCCGCCTCTCCTTCCAGTTCTCTGCTGCCAATGACTGGAACGAACTACAAAAATCTCTGAAACTGGAAACACTTATCTCCCTCATTAGCTTTAAGCACCAACTGTCAGAGCAGCTCACATATTACTGCACCTGTACATAGCCCACCTATAATTTAGCCCAAACAACTACCTCTTTCCCTACTGTATTTAATTAATTAATTAATTTTGCTCCTTTGCACCCCATTATTTTTATTTCTACTTTGCACATTCTTCCATTGCAAAACTACCATTCCAGTGTTTTACGTGCTATATTGTATTTACTTTGCCACCATGGCCTTTTGCCTTTACCTCCCTTCTCACCTCATTTGCTCACATCATATATAGACTTGTTTATACTGTATTATTGACTATGTTTGTTTTACTCCATGTGTAACTCTGTGTCGTTGTATCTGTCGAACTGCTTTGCTTTATCTTGGCCAGGTCGCAATTGTAAATGAGAACTTGTTCTCAACTTGCCTACCTGGTTAAATAAAGGTGAAATAAATAAGTAAAAATAAATATTGTGGATAATGAGTTACCTGTCTAACAGATCACAGAGGGTGTTCTTTAATGGAAGGCTTTCCAACATAATCCAGTGTCTTGACTGTCCTGTGAGGATGACAATGGGTCAGATCAGCACGGCAATAGCTGACAAAAATGGACCTTCTCTCACCCGCAGAGGGGAGGAGGGAACTGGTGTGAGGGTTTTGACACCGCCACACCCGGTCGTAAACTAAGCGGGAGAGGACTCTCTCTACCCTCCAGTATTGGCTAAAGGAATGTCCCTTTGTCTTCAGAGACCTTTGCCCATCCAAAACTCTAAAGTCCAAAAAGTGGATAATGGAACAATAATTCTAACATAAAGAATGTGGAGAACGATCAGTGGGGAAATGTAGAAAACTAATGTAATTGTTTTTCATTTTGTGATGTCATTAAAAACTATATGGATGAAAAACTATAACTTGGAAAGGATGTCCCCTTTATCTGTAAATTTTCCATCCAATACGTTGAGCATATGTGACCACCACCACCTCACCCACCCATTTCTTTAAATGTTGATCCAACTGTTCTGTACTAACCTGCCAGCTACTTCCAGACATCTAAGAAAGAGAACAGCAGACTGAAATGTACTCGCCCTATCGTTCTATCTGTAGTTTCGCGTTCAGAACGCACACTGGACGCTCTGGCCAATAAGTAGGGTTGTTCCGAAAGCTCTGACCTCATAACTACAGTCAAGCACCCAAGCGAACTGGCTAGCTACTTCCAGGCAAATAATGAGAGAACACACCACTCTGACCATTTTACTCACCCTAGCAGAGCTGGTTAGGCTTTTTGCATGTTATCCAGAGTGTTGGTGACTGTAACTTTGCTGCTGGCAACAATTGAATTACGCTTTGTTGCCGACGTTTACTGACACCAGACATATTCAATGGGTGTTGAGCGTTCAAAAATGCATCAGTTATTCTGCGCTCTGGCACACTAAAACGAAAGTCTTTTGTTAAGAAATTATGCCAGATAGCTACAGTGGGGCAAAAAAGTATTTAGTCAGACACCAATTGTGCAAGTTCTCCGACTTAAAAAGATGAGAGAGGCCTGTAATTTTCATCATAGGTACACTTCAACTATGACAGACAAGATGAGGGAAAAAAATCCAGAAAAAAACATTGTAGGATTTTTAATGAATTTATTTGCGAATTATGGTGGAAAATAAGTATTTGGTGAATAACAAAAGTTTATATCAATACTTTGTTATATACCCTTTGTTAGCAGTGACAGAGGTCAAACATTTTCTGTAAGTCTTCACAAGGTTTTCACACACTGTTGCTGGTATTTTGGCCCATTCCTCCATGCAGATATCCTCTAGAGCAGTGATGTTTTGGGGCTGTTGCTGGGCAACACGGACTTTCAACTCCCTCCAAAGATTTTCTATGGGGTTGAGATCTGGACCTTGAAAGGACCTTGAAATTCTTCTTACGAAGCCACTCCTTCGTTGCCCGGGTGGTGTGTTTGGGATCATTGTCATGCTGAAAGACCAAGCCACGTTTCATCTTCAATGCCCTTGCTGATGGAAGGAAGTTTTCACTCAAAATCTCACGATACATGGCCCCATTCATTCTTTCCTTTACACGGATCAGTCGTCCTGGTCCCTTTGCATAAAAACAGCCCCAAAGCATGATGTTTCCACCCCCATTCTTCACAGTAGGTATGGTGTTCTTTGGATGCAACTCAGCATTCTTTGTCCTCCAAACACGACGAGTTGAGTTTTTACCAAAAAGTTATATTTTGGTTTCATCTGACCTTATGACATTCTCCCAATCTTCTTATGGATCATCCAAATGCTCTCTAGCAAACTTCAGACGGGCCTGGACATGTACTGGCTTAAGCAGGGGGACACGTCTGGCACTGCAGGATTTGAGTCCCTGGCGGCATAGTGTGTTACTGATGGTAGGCTTTGTTACTTTGGTCCCAGCTCTTTGCAGGTCATTCACTAGGTCCCCCCCCATGTGGTTCTGGGATTTTTGCTCACCGTTCTTGTGATCATTTTGACCCCACGGGGTGAGATCTTGCGTGGAGCCCCAGATCGAGGGAGATTATCAGTGGTCTTGTATGTCTTCCGTTTCCTAATAATTGCTCCCACAGTTGATTTCTTCAAACCAAGCTGCTTACCTATTGCAGATTCAGTCTTCCCAGCCTGGTGCAGGTCTACAATTTTGTTTCTGGTGTCCTTTGACAGCTCTTTGGTCTTGGCCATAGTGGAGTTTGGAGTGTGACTGTTTGAGGTTGTGGACAGGTGTCTTTTATACTGATAACAAGTTCAAACAGGTGCCATTAATACAGGTAACGAGTGGAGGACAGAGGAGCCTCTTAAAGAAGAAGTTACAGGTCTGTGAGAGCCAGAAATCTTGCTTGTTTGTAGGTGACCAAATACTTATTTTCCACCATAATTTGCAAATAAATTCATAAAAAATCATACAATGTGATTTTCTGGATTTTTTTTCTAATTTTGTCTGTCATAGTTGAAGTGTATCTATGATGAAAATTACAGGCCTCTCATCTTTTTAAGTGGGAGAACTTGCACAATTGGTGGCTGACTAAATACTTTTTTTGCCCCACTGTAGCTAGGTAAACAATGAATCCCAAAGCATGACGTGATGTTAGTTAGCGAGACAGGCAGCTAACAGTACACTAACTTGAAATTAAAATACTTTGTCAAAATTAGAGTGGAGTCTTTTGTTAAAACATGTAGCTAGCTAGCCAGCTAAACAATGGACCATAATCACAACTCATGACTTTACTACCCTGCATGAATCTGCAAGTAGCTAATCAACCAGGTTCTATGGCTATAACTAGTCAAGCAAATGTGTCTGAGATACAAAGAATAATATCATACACATACCGTTAGCTAGCGACCCAGCCAGCTAATGTTAGCTAGCTAACAGTACACTTTTTTAGTACATTCTATCTCCCGCATAGCAACTCCACTCCCACTTGTCTCCAATTCCACATCCCAACCCTCAGTACATTCTATCTCCCACATAGCAACTCCACTCCCACTTGTCTCCAATTCCACATCCCAACCCTCAGCATATCTTTCAGCTATGCTCTGATGTTTAACATACAATTTCAATCTATCTAATCGAATAGAATCCCCAGATTGCGAGTTGAAGATAAAGAATTTAAATAATTTTACTAAGAGTATTAGTATATTAGAAACTGACAGACCCGGTCTCTCCAGATCTCCTAACAGTGCTACGTCTAGGATCGATTTTAGGTCAATGCTATGCATTTTCAGCCATTCCTGAACCTGAGACCAGAAACAGGCTACCTGAGGACAATACCAAAATAAATGGCCTATTGATTCTGTATCCTCACAACAAAATCTGCAGAGCTTCGGCGATTTCATGCCCCAAATATTAAACATTTTGTGGGTGGCAAGAATTCTATATAATAATTTAGCTGAAAAGCACGAAGTCTTGAATCTTGCGTTGTTTTATATATCAACTCATACACCCTGTAACATGGAATCGGTACATCAAAAATCTCTACAATATAATTTAAGAACAAAATATACCGTTTAAAACCTCTTTCCCATAAATACAGATTTTTATCAACCAGCACATTTGAGTTTAGCCATAATATTTGTTGTAATATTTGTTCTATCTTTTCAGGGGGATGAAATTGAAATTGTAGCCAGCTCTGCAATGCTTGTAAGAAAAAGTGAGATACTTTGAAAAAAGTATAATTTTCAATTAATCGAAAATGAGACATGGCAATCTGCGCAAAGGCAAAAAGCCATTTTTAAATAATGGATGAGCTTGTCTTAGTAATCTACTTGAGAACCATTTAGGGTTCAAATAAAACTGTTGAATAAGTGAAGCTTTTAGAGAGAGGTTTAGTGCTTTTATATTTAATAATCTCAACCCACCCAATTCATATTCATTATATAAATAGGCACATTTTATTTTGTCTGGTTTAGCATCCCAGATAAAATATTTTTTGCTCATATGATTTGAAAAATGAATCATCAGCAGTAGGCAGCTCCATAAATAAGTGAGTAACCTGAGATATGACTAAGGAGTTAATCAGGGCAATTTTACCATAAATAGACAGGTACCTCTCGATTGTTGCAGGATCGTGTCTATTTTTTACAAGTTTTCTATTGAAATTCATTGTGGAGAAATAATTTATATATTTTGTGATATGAATACTAAGTATGTCTACTTCATCATCAGCCCATTTTATAGGTAAACTGCAGGGTAATGTAAAAGTTGTATTTTTTAAAGATCCAATACTAATATTGTACACTTATCGTAATTAGGTTTTAGTCCAGTGAGTAAAGAAAAGTTATCTAGATCTTCAATGAGACATTGCAGTGATCTAGCTTGCGGAATTAATATAAAACTTGAGCAGTTCAGCATACATGGACACCTTTGTTTTTAAGCCTTGGATTTCTAATCCTCTAATGTTGTTATTGGATCTGATTCTAATAGCTAGCATTTCGATGGCCATAACGAATAGATATGGTGACAGCGGACACCTTTGTTTATCTCCTCTTGACAATTCAAAACTCTCTGAGAAGTAGCTGTTATTTACTATTTTACACCTGGGGTTGATATACATTATTTTTACCCATTTTATAAGAGAATTACTGAAATTGAAAAAATCCAGGCATTTATAGATAAAATAAAGTCTTACTTTATCAAATGCCTTTTCAAAATCCACTATAAATACCAGGCCTGGATTCTTAGACGTTTCATGATGTTCTATTATTTCTAGTAGTTGTTCTATTATTTCTAGTATCGTCCATGTCAAAAACCTGTCTGATCAGGATGAACAATACCTGGTAAAACACTTTTAATTCTGAGTGCTATGCATTTTGCTAGTATTTTTGCCATCTGGGTCTTGTTTTAATGATAGAGAAATCAGACCTTCCTGCTGAGTACCTGACAGACTACTAAAAAAAGAAACGTCCTCTCACTGTCAACTGCATTTATTTTCAAACTTTACATGTGTAAATATTTTTATGAACATAACAAGAATAAACAACTGAGACATAAACTGAACAAGTTCCACAGACATGTGACATTTAATAATGTGTCCTTGACAAAGGGGGGGGGGGGGGGGGGGTCAAAATCTAAAGTCAGTATCCAACAGGTCCCAGACGGTGCTCAATGGGAGCCATGGCAGAATGCTGACATTCCTGTCTTGCAGGAAATCACGCACAGAACGAGCAGTATGGCTGGTGGCATTGTCATGCTGGAGGGACATGTTAGGATGAGCCTGCAGGAAGGGTACCACATGAGGGAGGAGGATGTCTTCCCTGTAACCCACAGCGTTGAGATTGCCTGCAATGACAACAAGCTCAGTCCGATGATGTTGTGACACACCGCCCCAGACCATGACGGACCCTCCACCTCCAAATCGATCCCGCTACAAAGTTCAGGCCTCGGTGTAATGCTCATTCCTTTGATGATAAATGCGAATCCGACCATCACCCCTGGTGAGACAAAACCGCGACTCGTCAGAGAAGAGCACTTCTTGCCAGTCCTGTCTGGTCCAGCGACGGTGGGTTCGTGCCCATAGGCGACGTTGTTGCCGGTGATGTCTGGTGAGGACCTGCCTTACTACAACAGGCCTACAAGCCCTCAGTCCAGGCTCTCACAGCCTATTGCAGACAGTCTGAGCACTGATGGAAGGATTGTGCGTTCCTGGTGTAACTCGGGCAGTTTGTTGTTGCCATCCTGTACCTGTCCCGCAGGTGTGATGTTCGGATGTACTGATCCTGTGCAGGTGTTGTTACACGTGGTCTGCCACTGCGAGGATGATTAGCTGTCCATCCCGTCTCCCTGTAGCGCTGTTTTAGGCCTCACAGTACAGACATCGCAATTTATTGCCCTGGTCACATCTGCAGTCCTCATGCCCCCTTGCAGCATGCCTAAGGCACGTTCACGCAGATGAGCAGAGATCCTGGGCATCTTTCTTTTGGTGTTTTTCAGAGTCAGTAGGAGGGCCTCTTTAGTGTCCTAAGTTTTCATAACTGTGACCGTAATTGCCTACCGTCTGTAAGCTGTTAGTGTCTTAACGACCGTTCCATAGGTGCATGTTCATTAATTGTTTATGGTTCATTGAACAAGCAGGGGAAACAGTGTTTTAAACCTTTAGGATGAAGATCTGTGAAGTTATTTGGATTTTTACGAATTACCTTTGAAAGACAGGGTCCTGAAAAAGGGATGTTTCTTTTCATTCTTTGTTTATTTCTATAGGAGTAGTTAAAACAATCTAACAATGGAGCTTTTAGTATATCAAAAAGGCTTGATATACCTCTACCGATATGCTGTCAAGCTCTGGGGGTTTTCCCGACTGATAGGATTTAATAACCTCAAAAAAAAAGTTATTCCACTGTAATTTGGCCTTCGCTCTGATCTTTCTGTACATTTGTTAATTTTAAATTTTTTATATTATTTTGAATTAATTCCTTACCGTAATCTTAATTCAGTGAGACATCTGCCTAAAATAATCAGCTTCCTCTTTTAAAATATAATTTGGCGAATCATAGCTGACTCCATCTTCAGTAATCAGTTTCTGCAAATTATCTTTGTTAGCGTTCCTGTATTGAAGTTTCAGGAAGAATTTTGTGCTTTTTTCTCCATATTCCATCCAGTTTGCTTTATTTTTTATAATAGATTACATTAGATCGTTCTTCAATACGTTCCTCAAGTTCTTTTTGTTTTTCCTCTAACTTATTTTGTATCTCTGTAGTATCGTTTTTATTGCTATCTACCTGTACTATTAGTTCATGGATTTCCCTTCTTCGTCTTTTCTCTTGACCCAGAAACTGCTTTTTTATTATTGATATATATATTGAATTGAACGACCTCTGAAGGTACATTTAAAGGTATACCAAACAATAAGGGGATTTGCTGAACCTATATTATGCTGGAAAAATTCAGTTCTAAAAGATTTTGTCTTAGTTAAAAGTAAGTTGCCCTCCAGTAAACTTTGATCAAATGTCCAATATCCCCGTCCACGTGGAAAATCTATAAGAGTTATGTGAATGTCAATTAGATGATGATCCGATCGCATTCTGTCTCCTATTAAAACTTTTTTAACCTTTGTTGCAAGACAGAAAGAGACAAGAAAGTAGTCAAGACAACTAGCTTGATTAAGTCTCCTCCATGTTTTTAGTCTCCAAATATCCACTATTTCTAATGTGTCCATATTATTTGTGATTTCCTTAAGGGCACAGTGATGATAGTTTGTAGAGTGATTACCTTTACGGTCCATTGAGGTACTTAACACTGTGTTATAGTCTCCTACCATAATGATTTGATCATTTGTAGCCTATAAGTTCAATAAATTGGAAAAATGTTTTCGAAGAAGTATGGATCATCCTGATTTGGGCCATATAGATAAATGAGCCAAATCTCTTTTTTGTCCACTTTTCATATTCAAAAGGATCAAACTTCCTTGCGAATCACTCCTGACTATTTTCACATTCAGATCGACATTTTTGTTAATTAATATCATCACACCTTTTAAGTTCCTTTGTCGATGACAGAAACTTATTTCACCACCCCATTCCTTTTTCCACGCAACTTCATCTAAGGATGTAGAGTGAGTTTCCTGGAAACAGTGTATGTTATATTCCTTTTCTTTGACCATGTAAAGACTGATCTTCTTTTTTTATAATCTGCTAAACTGTTACAATTCTAACTATACTTATTTCTTCCATTACCATAACTAGATACTATTCTCAGTCTAAATTGACAATAATTAGTGCTTGTAAAGTTACTGCCATCAGAGGAATTATGATGGTGAAAACTAGAGCTTTCAAATGTCTGATATTTAGAATTCAAGATATAGGTTCTAGCAATATTTGTTTTATTCCCTTGCCTGTTTGCCTGTGAGCCAAATTAATATTTGGGCTTGGGGAGGGTATCAAGTCAGATCGAGTCATAAGGCTCAAGTCCAAGTCAAGTCACGAGTCATTGGTATTAAAGTCAAAGTCGAGTTGCAAGTCATCATATTTGTGACTTGAGTCTGACTCGGGTCCAAGTCACGTGACTCGAGTCCACACCTCTGCTAACAAAGCCAATTGCTTACCATAGGCCTGCCTACCTAACAAATGACAGCAATAGGCTAATGCTATTTATTTTACAACAGGCTTACTTTTAACCTTAAACTAAATACACAAAATTAAAGACTGTTACAACTTCTTTTAGCCAACAAAAAGAAGGAAAACAACTATTTAAAGAACTGGTTTCGATTATTAAATAGGCCTACAATAATACTACTAATAATAATGATGGCGATTTACAACAATGATAATAATAGACTAAACAATTGATGATAAATATAAAAATAAATAAATGAAAGGTATAAAATTGCATCAAACCTGAATAGCGAGTTTGGCCGCACCAACTTTGTCCACAACAATGTAAAAACCTGTCCCCGAATACATTCCCCTTGTCGGCATCTTTTCACAACACTCTTTCTTCTCTAACTTTCATTTCACTTCAATGAAAAAGGACTCCATCTTCGCAATAAACAGTAGCCTTGGTCAAGGCCCCTTTTACTCTCTCTCTCTCTCTCTCTCTCTCTCTCTCTCTCTCTCTCTCTCTCTCTCTCTCTCTCTCTCTCTCTCTCTCTCTCTCTCTCTCTCTCTCTCTCTCTCTCTCTCTCTCGCTCTCTCTCTCTCTCTCTCTCTCTCTCTCTCTCTTCTACGCATCAGGCGCACGTGAGTTGAGCAGATGGAACTAGTTTCAGCTGGACATCATCTATACTTTTATTGAGTTGCAATTGGCTAACACAGATAACAAGCTTTACACAGTTCTCATCACACAAACACTCAATTAACAGAGGACAGGTCCAATCGTGTTCAGTCGATAAATCGATTTTAATTGCACATACCCAAAGCCGAGACAAAGGTCTGAATTTAAGACCTGCTTGGGTCCTGTGTCGGATCTCAGAAGTTGGGGTCTGTTGAAACCCGTGAAGACCCCCTACCCCTCGGGGACAGACCAGATTTCTTCAGAGTTGCTGCTGTGCCTTCTTCACCATGGTGTCTGTGTGGTTTGACCATTTCAGCTCCTCAGAGAGGAACTTTACGTTTTTGGACCATCTCCACGGCGGCCCCGTTGATGAGGATGGGGGCGTGCCCAACCTTGGTTACTCCTGAAGTTCACCATCGGCTCCTTTGTTTTTCTGACGTTGAGGGAGAGGTTGTATACCTGGCACCACACCCTCAGAGTGCCTACCTCCTTCCTGTAGGCCGTCTCATCGTCGTTTGTAATCAGGCCTACTAATGTTGTGTCATCAGCGAAATTGATAGCGTAGTCGTGGGTATACAGAGAGTACAGGAGGGGACTGAGTACGCCGTGTTGAGAATCAGTGTTGAGGATGTAATGTTGTCTACCTTCACCACCTGGGGGGCGGCCCGTCAGGAAGTCCAGTGCCCAGTTGCATAGGGAGGTGTACAGACCCAGGGTCTGAGCTTAGTGATGAGCTTGGAGGGCACTATGGTGTTGAAGGCCGAGCTGTAGTCGATGAACAGCATTCTCACATATGCATTCCTTTTGTCCAGGTGGGTGGGGGAAGTGTGTAGTGCGATTGTGTCGTCCGTGGATCTTTCAGGGCGGTATGTGAATTGGAGAGGGGAGGGAGGGAGGAGTTGACTATTCTCTCGGAGCACTTCATGATGACGGAAGTGAGCGCTACAGGTCGGTAGTCATTCAGTTCAGTTTCTTTCCCTTTATTGGGCACGGGGATGATAGTGGACTTCTTGAAGCAGTTGGGGATAGCAACCTGAGCTAGACAGTGATTGAAAATGCCCAAAAACACAACAGCCAGCTGGTCTGCACATGCTCTGAGGTCGCGGCTAGGGATACCGTTTGGGCGGCCAGCCTTGCGAGTGTTAACACATTTGAATGACTTACACACGTCCTCCGTGGAGACCGTAAGCCCTCGTGGTCCTCAGGGCCTCTCCTCGGCCGCTCAGAGTCGTCGATGTGCTCGATGCGGGAGAAAAAGGTGTTTAGCTCCTCCAGTAGGGCGGCGATGGTGTCCGTGATATGGCTGGCTTTATTTTTGTAATCCGTGATCGTTAGGATCCCCTGCAACATACGCCTCATGTCCGACCCGCTAAATTGCGCCTCCACTTAGTTCCTGTAATGTATTTTGCCATCTTGATCGATCTGTGTAGGCCGTATTTGTACTGTAAGACCATACTACTGTCCCCGGTCACCTTGCCATGTTTATAAGCAGCATCTCGCTCCTTCAGTTGAATGCGGCACGACAACCAGGGGTAGAAGGGTAGATGGTAGATGATCACACAAGGTTCACTGCAAATAAAAGGTGTGTGTGTGTGTGTGTGTGTGTGTGTGTGTGTGTGTGTGTGTGTGTGTGTGTGTGTGTGTGTGTGTGTGTGTGTGTGTGTGTGTGTGTGTGTGTGTGTGTGTGTGTGTGTGATGGTGGGGGGTTGTGTCTATTTACTGTACATGTCTGTGAGTGTGGGGGAAGTGTCGCCACGGATGTCCTAAATGCTGCATCCATCAGTGTCTCTGTGTGTTCTTCAAGAAGCGTGTTATCATCCTAATCACCTCAATTTTGTTTAAATGTTGTCAGCAGAGCCCCGAGGTTCACAGGGGAATGTTGTGTCAATGATATGAAGTCAAATGGGGCGGCAGGGTAGCCTAGTGGTTAGAGCGTTGGACTAGTAACCGGAAGGTTGCGTGTTCAAACCCCCGAGCTGACAAGGTACAAATCTGTCGTTCTGCCCCTGAACAGGCAGTTAACCCACTGTTCCCAGGCCGTCATTGAAAATAAGAATTTGTTCTTAACTGACTTGCCTGGTTAAATAAAGGTAAAATAAAAAAAAATAAAATAAAATAAAAAATCTGGCACTGTTTACTCCTAAGATACAACCGATACACACCTCCCCAATATGAAGCTGAAGAAACGATCACTAGTAAACAATGATACAGTATTATTGTCAAGCTCAGTTCAGTTTTTGAACATGTATTTTGCGATTGTGGGAGGGATTTGATGTGTTATGTCAAGTGCAAAGAGAAACACTTGCGGCCAATACATTTTCTACAACTGTTTATCCGACTCATTACACAGATTGTAAAAATGCCCCTTTAAACAACAAATTGCTAGACAATGTCACACGTCACCCTAAAACCTCCACTCAGTGATAAATGGAAGATTATGGACTATCAGTGTTTGTCAAGTGAATCTTGTCTTAACACACAAACCTAACTATTCCTAGTGTCAAACTCATCAAGGAGTCAAGTGGTGACCGGTGGTGTGACAAACTGGGAAACAAAGGGGGCCATCTGAAAGGACCCTCCCCCAGATGAGGACTCCTACCCTGGGAACTCTAGTGGGGGTCGGGTGTGAAGGTAGAAGGAGTGGAGGATGGGTGACATCAACACATTCCTTAGGGAATAGCTTTGGCAACCCCCTGACGCCCTGTGTGTGACAAACACTCATGCAAGCACAGACATGCAAGTGTACACACACACACACACACAAGCATGCACGTACACAAACATGAATGCATGCACAGACACACGGACACGCACACACACTGTCACACATCACCTCCCCAAATGTATGGACACTCCTCCCCCTTGTCCTTTCAAGACCTTGAATGGACCCCAACCCCCACACACTACTCTGTTACACACAAACACATGCTAAAGTACACACAACCACACACACACACCAGCCCCCCAGGGCACAGGGGCCAACCTCCTGCCAGCAGGCTGTCTCTATTGTTCAAACGCAGCCACATTAGCAGGGAATGTTAACATACACAAACACAGCATAATAGGGTCTTGCATTTCCATGACAGCTAATATTAGCCTCTCCGTGATAGAATCCTTCCTAAACACATTTTCATCACTTGGCTAATGACGTTCAAAGCCACAAATGTCCCAGTAAGTGCTATGGGTTTGAAGTGAACGAACCTGAAGTCACACAGTGTGTCTATGCACAAAGTGTGTTTGTTTGTGTCCACTGCATAGCGGCATGGTTTGGTCTGCATTTTCATAACGCCATAAACAGCATGTAATCCCAGTGTGTGAGCGAATATTCCCCTGCACAGATGTTCCTCTACATACTAATGGAGGGAATGATCTGTGACATAGATCACATTAGCATGTCTGACTGCCAGGTACCAACACAGCCTGTCATTACACATCCCCTATGAGTGTGTATGTGGGAGGGGGGTGGGTGTCAGATATGCATGAGTATGTTTGTCAGTGTGTGTCATTAGTGTGTGTTTTAGTCATTAGTGTGTGTTTTTTTTCTGTGTTTCCGTGTCTGTGGGTCTGAGTTTGTGTTTGTTTACACAACTTGTGGGGCACACGTATGTGTGTGTTGTGAGCATGGCGCCGTTGCCTGTGTCTCCATGTTTGTCACAGTGTGGAACACAGATGATGGCACTCCCCCTCGAAAGACTAACTAACTCCATGCCTGTCAAAATACACTCCTTACACATCCATCTCCCCACAGAACCATCAGTCAGACACACCCCTCCCCCCGCTCAGACATACTCCCCTGAGGGAGACGGGACTGGGAGCCAGAAGGGTCATAGTTCCACACCTGAGGTACCCACACTCACAGACACAAACATCCCCTTCCTCCTGCCTCAAGCCACTGTTTATGTAAACACAATGGCTAAACTCTGGGAATTTCAATTGGCCTTGTGTCTGTGAATGTCTGTCAATCTCTATGTTATAATACCGCTGATCACACACACACACACACACACACACACACACACACACACACACACACACACACACACACACACACACACACACACACACACACACACACACACACACACACACACACACACACACACACACACACACGGGGTAACAGCGGCTCAGTGGTGAGGACGGCTGCATCCCCGCACCAGATCCAGTGTGGGCTGCAGGATATTTATAGCACAGCAAAGGAGAGGAGCAGACAGTGCCCTGAGAGAGAAACACAGAGAGAGAGAGAAATGGAGAGAGAAGAGAGTAACAGAGAGTGTTATGAGATAGACAGAGAGACAGGGGGAGGGGAGGGAGGGGGAGAGAGACAGGGAGGGGGAGAGAAACAGGGAGGGGGAGAGAAACAGAGAGAGAAACAGAGATGGGGAGAGAGAGACACGGAGGAGAAGGAGAAACAGGGATAGGGAGAGAAACAGAGAGAGACAGGGAGGGGGAGAGAAACAGGGAGGGGGAGAGAAACAGAGAGAGACAGAGATGGGGAGAGAGAGAGTAGGCGATGATGAATCATCCTCCTAGAACAGGAGAGGGAAGGAGAGAGCGCACGTCTACAGACGACTCCCCTCTTTTCATCCCTCTCTCCTCTCATCCACCCACTCCCCTGCGTCCACGCATCACCTCTTCAGAGGAGGAGAGAAAAAACAAAGGTTGACTAAAGCCTGTGCGTCATGTCTATAAAAAGATGCTGATGTAACATTATAATTTAATCATTTAGCAGATGTTCTTCTGCAGAGAGAGACACACTCACCACAGTTATGTTAACAAAAGCACAACACCCATGTGAAGTCTCGAGAACAATATTGCGATACCTTATGCAACCCTAAATTCAACATTACTAGGTCTGACATATTCAACCCTTACGCAACCTTAACACAACCGTATTGCCCAGGGGATGAATAGAATTGGATTTCCTGCTAAACCCCATTGACTGCTGAGAGAAACCCATGATATTAGCATCAGTCAGCATGCAAACCCCACACCTCCACTCACCTACACCACTAAACCAATAAAGAGGGTGTGCGCCCTGAACACATGACACTGACCCCATTTAGCCATGTTTGTTTAGGAAACATATGAGCTCCTTCCTGCACTGTTGCGTCGAACAACCGAGGCTAAACACTCCCAATGGTATTTCTGTACGACTAAACACAGAATTTCACATCACAAGTGATTTACAGTTGAAGTCGGAAGTTTACATACACTTAGGTTGGAGTAATTAAAACTAGTTTTTCAACCACTCCACAAATTTCTTGTCAACAAACTATAGTTTTGGCAAGTCAGTTAGGACATCTACTTGTGCATGGCACAAGTAATTTTTTCAACAATTGTTTACAGACAGATTATTTCACTTATTATTCACTGTATCACAATTCCAGAGGGTCAGAAGTTTACATACACTAAGTTGACTGTACCTTTAAACAGCTTGGAAAATTCCAGAAAATTATGTCATGGCTTTAGAAGCTTCTGATAGGCTAATTGACATAATTTGAGTCAATTGGAGGTGTGCGGCTGGCTGGTGCGGCAGGCTTCTGGGTTGGATGGGCATTGTGTCAAGAAGCAGTGCGGCTTGGTTGGTTTGTGTTTCGGAGGATGCATGGCTCTCAACCTTCGCCTCTCCCGAGTCCGTACGGGAGTTGCAGCGATGAGACAAGACTGTAACTACCAATTGGGGAGAAAAAAGGGGTAAAAAATACACTGCTCAAAAAAATAAAGGGAACACTTAAACAACACAATGTAACTCCAAGTCAATCACACTTCTGTGAAATCAAACTGTCCACTTAGGAAACAACACTGATTGACAATACATTTCACATGCTGTTGTGCAAATGGAATAGACAACAGGTGGAAATTATAGGCAATTAGCAAGGCACCCCCAATAAAGGAGTGGTTCTGCAGGTGGTGACCACAGACCACTTCTCAGTTCCTATGCTTCCTGGCTGATGTTTTGGTCACTTTTGAATGGTGGCGGTGCTTTCTCTCTAGTGGTAGCATGAGACGGAGTCTACAACCTACACAAGTGGCTCAGGTAGTGCAGCTCATCCAGGATGGAACATCAATGCGAGCTGTGGCAAGAAGGTTTGCTGTGTCTGTCAGCAGTATCCAGAGCATGGAGGCGCTACCAGGAGACAGCCCAGTACATCAGGAGACGTGGAGGAGGCCGTAGGAGGGCAACAACCCTGATGAAAGCAGATGAAACAGATGAAAGCAGGTTCACACTGAGCACATGTGACAGACGTGACAGAGTCTGGAGACACCGTGGAGAACGTCCTGCTGCCTGCAACATCCTCCAGCATGACCGGTTTGGCGGTGGGTCAGTCATGGTGTGGGGTGGCATTTCTTTGGGGGGGCCGCACAGCCCTCAATGTGCTCGCCAGAGGTAGCCTGACTGCCATTAGGTACCGAGATGAGATCCTCAGACCCCTTGTGAGACCATATGCTGGTGCGGTTGGCCCTGGGTTCCTCCTAATGCAAGACAATGCAAGACAACCTCATGTGGCTGTAGTGTGTCAGCAGTTCCTGCAAGAGGAAGGCATTGATGCTATGGACTGGCCCGCCCGTTCCCCAGACCTGAATCCAATTGAGCACATCTGGGACATCATGTCTCGCTCCATCCACAGACTGTCCAGGAGTTGGCGGATAATTTAGTCCAGGTCTGGGAGGAGATCCCTCAGGAGACCATCCGCCACCTCATCAGGAGCATGCCCAGGCGTTGTAGGGCGGTCATACAGGCACATGGAGGCCACACACACTACTGAGCCTCATTTTGACTTGTTTTAAGGACATTACATCAAAGTTGGATCAGCCTGTAGTGTGGTTTTCCACTTTAATTTTGAGTGTGACTCCAAATCCAGACCTCCATGTGTTGATAAATTTGATTTCCATTGATCATTTTTGTGTGATTTTGTTGTCAGCACATTGAACTATGTAAAGAAAAAAGTATTTCATAAGAATATTTCATTTATTCAGATCTAGGATGTGTTATTTTAGTGTTCCCTTTATTTTTTTGAGCAGTCTATATATATATATATATATATGTATATGTGATGATCCTATCTGCCCTAAAACAGGGAATTTTTACTAGGATTAAATGTCAGGAATTGTGAAAAACTGAGTTTAAATGTATTTGGCTAAGGTGTATGTAATCTTCCGACTTCATTAACTAATGTGCCAATAATGAGTGCCTCCTCCCATAACGTGCTTGTAAGGGGTGTGTAATCGGTGGCAGGGAAGTTAGATGCAGGACAGCAGTAATAGCCGGAGCAGTTTAATAGCAAAACCCACGGCATAAAGGGCCAGTAGGAGGCACTCTTTCCTCTGGTCTAAAAAAAATATCCCAATGCCCCAGGGCAGTGATTGGGAACACTGCCCTGTGTAGGGTGCCATCTTTCGGATGGGACATTAAACGGGTGTCCTGACTCTCTGAGGTCATTAAAGATCCCATGGCACTTATTGTAAGAGTAGGGGTGTTAACCCCGGTGTCCTGGCTAAATTCCCAATCTGGCCCTCAAACCATCACGGTCACCTAATAATCCCCAGTTTACAATTTACAAAAAGCATGTGTTAAGTTCTGTGGTGTGAGGTACAGAGAGACAGAGGAAAATGAGAGATGGATGTGGTGGTGAAGTGAGCCCCTCAGCCCTCATTTTTAGTCAGCTTTGCGAGTGTACAATTATGTTCACTCCGGGCCCTGAAACTCTCCATAATTCAATTCGCGACGATTGTACATCCGCTAAGAAAAGTCTGCAAAAACATTTAAACAACATCAACCTAGAAGTCAACATACAAGTGTAAGTAAGCTACTACGTAAAAAGTAAATATGTTTTTGTTTGGTTAACTTTTGAAAATTGTAGAAACAAAACATTTTCCTTCTTCAGAAGTTCCAGCTAGGCAGGCTATCATTAGTTGGCTAATTAATTTGCTAGCTATTATACAGTAGACATATATTAATAATGATATAGTTAATATAAGTAGACATGCACTCCTAATTGACTGTAGCGCATTTAAAGCACCCATGAACGAGTGACTAATTTCCAGCCAAGGGTGGTCCATTTAAAAATCATCCATTCCTCCCTCGCCCCTTGCCCTCCAGGTGTATACTTATCAGACGTCATGATACGTCATCAGAAGTGTCCACTTAATGGAGGACTGAGGGGATAGGGTGTGTCTTTTAAGTGTTTGGACCGCACATTAGTCTACACCTGTTGTTTAAGAATCATGTGACAAATAGCATTTGATTTGTCAGTTCTGCCTAAACAAACCCATAACACAAAGTGTCCCATAGATGACACAGGAGATAGCTGGTTCTGAAGCAGGGTGGGGACACGCTAAAGCTTACTGTATGCTTCCCAGTCAAAACAGTTTTCGCATATATTATGACAAAAAAAAAGTTTTTGTTTGTTTTGGTGTTCGGCAGGATTTTTTCAGCTGTTCGAGCACACAGCGTCTTTTATTGAGACTTGTCGAAGTTGGGTAGCTGAAGTCTACGCACCTTTATCAGTGTTTGGTCGACAGTAGGGATTCTTCAACAAAGTGTTTGTTGTCATTCAACAACAGACGGCTAGTTTTCATGCACATTTTTTCACTTGAGAAATGCTGCACCAAATATCTTAGTTCGATGTAAAAGTCTGCGACTAAGAGCTCTGCAAAAATGCCAAAATGAATGACGGATATCTTGATTTATCAGATTGATTCTGACTATTTCGAGGAAGTGTTACCATATGTTGTTGCTACGGGGTCTCAAGATGGACAAACAGTAATATTGAATTTTTTAAAAATTGTTTTTCAAGCTAATGTCTTTTTAATGGAGCATGTGAGGCACACATTTTTGCTTCTACTAGCTAAGTTCTGCTAGGAGCAAACTGAACCTAGTATAAGGATTCCTTTATGCCGGCGATCTGTCCTCATGGCCTGAGTCATGTCACCTTAGTTTGTGTGACGACAGTTTAATCATTAGTGTTCCTTATGCGTCATACCAGACCAGCCAGCTAAGCCTGTTTGATACCGAAAAACACACATACACTTAGACAAAACACACAAACACAAATGTCAATGGATGGTGTCAACATCCTTGGCATTTCCTTGTTAAACAACTCTGTGACAGGTTTCCCCCCTCCAGCTATGTGATAATCATTGTCACCTTTGGTATTGTTCCACAAAGTAAGCAGTTTAAATATCTTCATTCAAACCAATCATAAAAAGTAATGACAAGCCGTAACAGTGTCATGATATATTAAAGCAAAACAGTTGAACGCTTTTAACATTGAAAGTTTAAATATGGTTCCAATGAATTAGTTAATTGTAGCATGATGCATTAGAGTTAAGGGTTTGATTCCTGCATTGGCCACTTACAAGATACTGATTATTTATGACGATATTAAAGACATTATTACTATTTTTATTATATCATTATTTCATACGTTATGACTGTTTTGTTATAAATTGTCTATTCATGCTAGGACAGTGATGATGTCAGTCTTGTGACAGTGTTATGACCATGTTTTGCCAGTATACTAGAAATAATCATCCACCATGTCTCCCATTCTCTCCCAGCACGAAGTGAGCCGACGCAGCTGCGATTCTCCTGGGTCAGACACAGTCGCATTAGAATCCCCTTGCTAATGCTGCAACTGTCTCCTTGACCCTGCCATGCTGTGTCAAAAGCTCCCTCACTGTGTTTATCATAACAACCATGCTGATATGGGATCAGAGACAGTGCTGCATGTGCAGTTCTCTCTGTTTGTGCATTCAATGGTCCAGACAGGAGTATCTCTTCAGAATAAGGGTCAACGTACAGTACATGGCAATAAATAGTACTACTACTATCATGACGCTGGCCTGATGGGGGCAGGTTTATGATCCCCATGAATACTTTTCCCCTTTTCTCTCTCCCTACTCTACAGAGTGACTCTTGGAAAGTCCTTTGTTAACATAGAGATGGTCTTATAACATCAAAAGGGTGGGGAAAGGAACCATATTTTGGTAATCCGCCCATCTGAAAATATGCGTTGGTACTTAAAGAATATGATGCCAGATCAGTTGTCATCTGAGACATTATTACTAATGATAGGATGACATACACTGTATCTTGGAAAGTCTACACATTCTAGTTATCAGAGTCACATGGAATTGTTGTGCAATGAAAATGTTTAAATATGAAACTATTTGTGAAAAGATGAAATGTAATTTAGCTTCTTAATGAGAGAACGGTTTGTCATAGAGTAAACTCTGCTCACTCAGTTGCCCCGCCCATGTGAGCAGACAGTGGTTGTAAACTATGAAACATGGCCCTCTCTCCCAACCCTAAATAAGCCCTGTCACGAAAATGTAACTTTCTGTTCCCAGGACGAGTGGACTTAAGGTCCCCACGTTGAAAGGACAAAGAACACCTACAGAACTAAGCCAACCTCAGCAAGAACCTAACGAAATTGGCATCGAATTTCAATGTGAAGGTGACGACCTACACACCGGAAGGATGAATTTCGACTATACCAGCCAGAATATAGCATGAGCTTAAAGTATGGCAACTTGGTATGAACTTTGAACTCTTATTCACCAAAGAAGTGATACCTCCTAGCCGTCGCGTTAGTGCAGCAACTGTAGACGTGGGCTACCTGTCTACCACACGACCATGGTACTACCAAGTATCCATTCTACCACCAGACATTCTTCAAAGGTTAACTCGGCCTCCCATCTATGACCAACCGATCGAAGCGCAGCTCAGAGTAAACATTTACTGCATTTCCCCTTTTCAAATGGGCGGTAATTTAGAATGCATAAGATACTGTATTTACGATAGAGTAGCTTCCTACGGCCCGATAGAGACATAGCTTCTCCCGTTGTTCCTCAGTCTTCCCGCCCTTTCATTCAAAACCCCACCCCCTTTCCTTGTGTAACCAGCTGTCATATCTGTTCCGTCCGCTAGGGACGTTTTCCTGTATGACATCATTTATCAATGTATGATACATTCTGTGTATATGTAATTCTGTGTGATTATTTAGGTATTTAGTAAATAAATAATTAAACCAAATGTTGTATTGCTGATTCAACTTGTTAGCCAGGGTTCGTGAAGATAACCAAGAATTTACAACTTTCAGATGAGACTAAACAAGGTGACGATTAAATATTGACTGCTATTGGGGTAAAAGATTACTAGGTCTTTAAGAGTTTATTCGGAAGACAACAGCTCTATAAACATTCTTTCATGGTGCCCCGACTTTCTAGTTAATTACATTCACCTGATCAGCTTAATCAGGTAATATGAATTACAGAGAAATTATTTTATAGAATAGCATGTCATATCACTTAATCCGGCATAGCCAAAGACACGACGCTACATAGTAGTCCTAGCCATTACATGACCGAGCAATCTGAGCCAGCTCAGAAACATTCAGGGATTAAAAGTGCTTTATAAATAACATTTCCCCCTGTTACCGCCATCGTCAAGTGAACAACCCACATCTACATGAGTAACAGCCAGGGAGGAGTCCCATAACATTCTCTCATTCTCGTCATTGTTATGCAACTTCAACGTTGGCCAATATAGGACAGCATGTCCTAGATCTTCATGTCTGACCTACAACTGAGTGAAGGAGGGGGAGAGAGGACAAGAGAGAGACGGAGGAGGAGAGAGGGAGAGGCCTGCCAGGGTGAAGGGGGCCGATATGTCGTGGATGATGAATGGGGAGCAGTGTCCTCAGGAAACAGGGGATTACACACACACACACACACACACACACACACACACACACACACACACACACACACACATACACACACACACACACACACACACACACAGACACACACACACCAGGCTATCACAGCATGGGAATGGGAGAAATGAATTGCCTTGTTTTGCACCTCTCGTAATAGTTCAACATAGTTAACATACTCTATAACACAATGGTTTGATGTCACTTCTAAATCAATGAGGTGATGTTTGGCAAATGCATCTGCCAAGGATTGCTGGTGAAGTCAACGTACCTTGGCTTTGCTAGTAGCAACATAAACCACATTCATTCACAAAGCGAAGAATTTCTGCCTGGACTAAGATTCAAGTACAATTCCTAAGAAATGGTATAGTACAGTATACTAAGATCAGTTATGCTTATGGATCCTGGAGTGTTCAGTCTGGATTTGTTTTATTAATGAACTGAGACTCCCTCTATTCAAACACACACAGACAAACCCCAAAATAACACAGACAAACACTCTTTGACAATTCTCCAGGGAATTGCTTGTCTCTAAGCTTCTGATGCTTACATGAACAAACAAACATAGACTAAATGACTTGGACAAATTCAAGATGACATCTACACCGAAGGAGGAGTGGCCATGCATGTACACTGCTGGAGGTGCTATAATCACGCACACACACACACTAAAACAACACAGATAAACACTCCTCCAGCTCGTTCACGTCTGCATTGACTTCCACGGATGCTCCAACCCACTGGCATGATGCATAAACAACAGAATGCACACATGCATCCAGGCAACACTCGGCTGTTGATGTCAAATCGGGCCACGGTCCACCTCCCCCCCCCCCCCGCAGTCTGCCCAGATTCACTGAAGTCATGCTGAGATGGCATCTGTCACCCTACGCACGCACAAACACACCCCATCCCCCTTTGTTCTCCCTCATGCTAAGATCCACCTTTTATTATTCACAGTGTGTCCTCTTCTCACAAGATATCCAATTTGCTTATGTCTGCCTGTCTATCCAGAGTTAGTATGTCATCTACAGTACACAGAATTTTTAACAGCTCATATTTGATGATTGGTGGCATCTAATCAAAAATATTGATGATTTATTCCCATATAACATTAATGTGAAAACATTTGTTATGTTACGTACTGAATCAGTTATTTTGTATTCCCTGGTCTTAATGGTATATTACACCCTCCCAACATGGCCATGAACCCAGAAAACCCAGGCATTTGTATGTGGGAAGTGAGGTCTCAGGAAAGCAATGTCACAGTGCAATGCTATACGAACCACAACGAGCTAATATCTGAGGACAACACTACATTGTAAAGGGGTTGCCGTGAATTTGAAAGTAGCTTACAGGCAACTCGTGGCAAGTAAAATGCTGTAGTTCTACTGTAAAATACAGTTGAAGTCAGACGTTTACATACACCTTAGCCAATACATTTAAACTCAGTTTTTCACAATTCCTGACATTTAATCAAAGTAAAAATTCCCTGTCTTAGGTCACTTAGGATGACCACTTTATTTTAACAATGTGAAATGTCAGAATAATAGTAGATAGAGAGAATTATTTATTTGAGCTTTTATTTCTTTCATCACATTCCCAGTGGGTCAGAAGTTTACATACACTCAATTAGTATTTTGTTGCATTTCCTTTCAATTGTTTAACTTGGGTCAAACGTCACGGGTAGCCTTCCACAAGCTTCCCACAATAAGTTGGGTGAATTTTGGCCCATTCATCCTGACAGAGCTGGTGTAACTGAGTCAGGTTTGTAGGCCTCCTTGCTCGCACACACTTTTTCAGTTCTGCCCACAAATTTTCTATGGGACTGAGGTCAGGGCTTTGTGATGGCCACTCCAATACCTTTACTTTGTTGTCCTTAAGCCATTTTGCCACAACTTTGGAAGTATGCTTGGTATCATTGTCCATTTGGAAGACCCATTTGCAACCAAGCTTTAACTTCCTCACTGATGTCTTGAGATTTTGCTTCAATTTATCCACATAATTTTCCTTCCTCATGAAGCCATTTATTTTGTAAAGTGCACCAGTCCCTCCTGCAGCAAAGCAACCCCACAACATGATGCTGCCACCCCTGTGCTTCACGGCTGGGATTGTGTTCTTCGGCTTGCAAGCCTCCCCCTTTTTCCTCCAAACAACAATGGTCATTATGGCCAAACAGTTATATTTTTGTTTCATCAGACCAGAGGACATCTCGCCAAAAACTACGATCTTTGTCCCCATGTGCAGTTGCAAACTGTAGTCTGGCTTTTTGGTGGCGGTTTGGGAGCAGCAGCTTCATCCTTGCTGAGCGGCCTTTCAGGTTATGTTGATATAGGACTTGTTTAACTGTGAATATAGATACCTTTGTACCTGTTTCCTTCAGCATATTCACAAGGTCCTTTGCTGTTGTTCTGGGATTGATTGGCACTTTTCGCACCAAAGTACGTTCATCTCTAGGAGACAGAACGCGTCTCCTTCCTGAGCGGTATGACAGCTGCGTGGTCCCATGGTGTTTATACATGCGTACTATTGTTTGTACAGATGAACATGGTACCTTCAGGCATTTGGAAATTGCTCCCAAGGACGAACCAGACTTGGAGGTCTACAATCCTTTTTCTGAGGACTTGAGGGCTGATTTCTTTTGATTTTCCCATGATGTCAAGCATAGAGGCACTGAGTTCGAAGATAGGCCTTGAAATACATCCACAGGTACACCTCCAATTGACTCAAATGTCAGTTAGCCTATCAGAACCTTCTAAAGCCATGACATAATTTTCTGTAATTTTCCAAGCTGTTTAATTGCACAGTCAACTTAGCGTACGTAAACTTCTCACCCACTGGAATTGTGATACAGGGAATTATAAGTGAAATAATCTGTAAACAATTGTTGGAAAAATTACGTGTGTCATGCACGAAGTAGATGTCCTAACCGACTTGCCAAAGCTATAGTTTGATAAGACATTTGTGGAGTAGTTTTAAAAAAGGCATTAACAAAGGCTTTCAAAGTGGCAGTGACTACAGGGCAAAACAGACCAAAGGGACATTTTTTTTATTTTCATTCAACCTTTAACAAGGCAAGTCAGTTAAGAAAAATGTTTTGTTAAGAACAAAGCCTGCCCCAGCAATACTCTAACCCATACGACGCTGGGCCATTTGTGCACCACCCTATGGGACTCCCTCCTCGTCGTCTGAAGAGGTGTAGCAGGGATCGGACCAACACGCAGCATGGTAAGTGTCCATATCATTTATTATAAAACAAACTGAACACTAAGAAATACAAAACAATAAATGTGAACATGAACGAAAACCAAACCAGTCCTGTGTGGTGACAGAAACAAACACCCACAAACCAACAATGAAAACCAGGCTACCTAAATATGGTTCTCAATCAGGCACAACGATAAACAGCTGCCTCTGAGAACCATATCTGGCCAGACACAGAAATAGAGAAACATAGTAACACAAAACATAGACTGCCCACCCCAACTCACGCTCTGACCATACTAAATAAAGACAAAACAAAGGAAATAAAAGGTCAGAACGTGACAGAACGTGACAAACTGAACACTAAGAAATACAAAACAATAAATGTGAACATGAACGAAAACCAAACCAGTCCTGTGTGGTGACAGAAACAAACACCCACAAACCAACAATGAAAACCAGGCTACCTAAATATGGTTCTCAATCAGGCACAACGATAAACAGCTGCCTCTGAGAACCATATCTGGCCAGACACAGAAATAGAGAAACATAGTAACACAAAACATAGACTGCCCACCCCAACTCACGCTCTGACCATACTAAATAAAGACAAAACAAAGGAAATAAAAGGTCAGAACGTGACAGAACGTGACAAACTGAACACTAAGAAATACAAAACAATAAATGTGAACATGAACGAAAACCAAACCAGTCCTGTGTGGTGACAGAAACAAACACCCACAAACCAACAATGAAAACCAGGCTACCTAAATATGGTTCTCAATCAGGCACAACGATAAACAGCTGCCTCTGAGAACCATATCTGGCCAGACACAGAAATAGAGAAACATAGTAACACAAAACATAGACTGCCCACCCCAACTCACGCTCTGACCATACTAAATAAAGACAAAACAAAGGAAATAAAAGGTCAGAACGTGACAGTAGTACCCCCCCCCCCCCCCCCCAAAGGTGCGGACTCCGGCCGCAAAACCTGAACCTATAGGGGAGGGTCTGGGTGGGCGTCTGTCCGCAGTGGCGGCTCTGGCGCAGGACGTGGACCCCACTTCACCATAGTTTTGGTGCGCCTCTTAGCCCCTCGCCGCAAATCTTGGACTGGGGAACCACGCCACGGGTCCCAAATGGATGGTAGACTCCAGCAGCGCCGGACAGGCGGGAGACTCCGGCAACGCCGGAGTGAAGGGCGGCTCCGGCCGCTCCTGGCTGGCTGGCGGCTCTGGCAGCTCTGGACAGACGGGAGACTCTGGCAGCTCTGGACAGACGGGAGACTCTGGCAGCTCTGGACAGACGGGAGACTCTGGCAGCTCTGGACAGACGGGAGACTCTGGCAGCTCTGGACAGACGGGAGACTCTGGCAGCTCTGGACAGACGGGAGACCCTGTAGGCAGAAGACGGAGAGACAGCCTGGTGCGGGAGTCTGCCACCGGAGGGCTGGTGCGTGGAGGTGGCACTGGATAGACCGGACCGTGCAGGCGCACTGGAGCTCTTCAGCACAGAGCTTGCCCAACCTTACCTGGTTGAATAGTCCCCGTAGCCCGACCAGTGCGGCGAGGTGGAATAGGCCGCACTGGGCTGTGCTGGCGAACCGGGGACACCATGCGTAAGGCTAGTGCCATGTACGCCGGCCCAAGGAGACTTACTGGAGACCAGATGCGTAGAGCCGGCTTCATGGCACCTGGCTCAAATGCCCACTCTAGCCCGGTCGATACATGGAGCTGGAATGTACCGCACTGGGCTATGCACCTGCACCGGGGACACCGTGCGCTCCACAGCATAACACGGTGCCTGCCCGGTCTCTCTCACTCTCCGGTAAGCACAGGAGTGTTGGCACAGGTCTCCTACCTTGCTTCGCCACACTCCCTGTGTGCCTCCCCCCAATACATTTTTGGAGCTGACTCTGGGGCTTCCAACTTCGCCGTCGTGCTGCCTCCTCATACCATCACCTCTCTGCCTTCGCTGCCTCCAGCTCTGCTTTGGGGCGGCGATATTCCCCTGGCTGTGCCCAGGGTCCTCTCCCGTCTAGGATTTCCTCCCAAGTCCATGGGTCCTGTGTCTTCGGCCGCTGTTGCTGCTGCCCATTACCACGCCGCTTGGTCCTCTGTTGTTGGGTGTTTCTGTAACGGCAGATCTCCTCCTCTTTGTCTGAAGAGGAGGTGTAAAGGGATCGGACCAAAACGCAGCGTGGTAAGTGTCCATATCGTTTATTATAAAACATAAACTAAGAAATACAAAACAATAAATGTGAACATGAACAAAAACCAAACCGAAACAGTCTCGTGTGGTGACAGACACGGAAACAAACACCCACAAACCAACAGTGAAAACCAGGCTACCTAAATATGGTTCTCAATCAGGGACAACGATAAACAGCTGCCTCTGATTGAGAACCATATCTGGCCAAACACAGAAATAGAAAAACATAGAAACACAAAACATAGACTGCCCACCCCAACTCACGCCCTGACCATACTAAATAAAGACAAAACAAAGGTCAGAACGTGACACTCCCAATCACAGACTGTTATAATACAGCCTGGAATAGAACCAGGGTCTATAGTGATGCCTCTAGAACTTAGATGCAGTGCCTTAGACCGCTACGCCACTCGGGAGCCGACTTGGCTAAGTACTCGACCATTTAAGGTTAAGACTTGCTGCCACTCCAATCAGGTGAAATAGGGGCACTTATATTTGTCCCCTATACATTTGAAATTGATAGGGCACGATAACCACATACGAGTTAAATAGGTACAGCGTTCTCACTCATGGATGCAACAAATATAGCCTCTTACATGGAACGCCTCAAAATATGTTAATGAGCCAGAAACAGCATCAAGTGATCAAAAGATTTTGCGCTCCAAAGATAAGGTACAGTACCGTATATTGTTGGGTGGATTTCAACACACACACAACAGCGTATTTTAGATATTGATTAATAGCCAAAATTACCGTATGAATTACGGTTTTCCATTGTAGTGTAGTATGCTGGGTCATGGAAGGGGTTAGTCAGTTGATTGGTCTGTTTTGGATCAGAGAGTTGCATCTCTGATGTAAGCCTTCCTATCTGGGCTCACTTGGTGGTCTGAGATCCCATCACTATGAGCAGCTTTCGGATTTAGCTCCTGCTTGGATTACTCCTCCTTCCTTGTCCCTCCCCCATTCCCTCTCTCTCCCTCTCTCTCTCTCTCTCTCGCTCTCTCTCTAGCTCTCTCTGTCTGAGTCTTTTTCTTCCCTGCAAAATCCTATAGCCTCCTTAAGCATCTGTCAGCTTGGCATCTTGAGCGGGAGAGAGGCAGGGATTGGAGCACACACACAAACACACCGTGCCATTCCTTATGAGGTCACTGGGGCAGGATGTGTGTGTTTGTGACTGACAGGCTGTCTCAAGTGAGTCTAGAACAGTGCACTGACCCGGTGGCCCTTCCAAGCTCTGTGGGAATCAGAACAAGATACAGTGCCTTCAGAAATTATTCACAACCCCTGAATTTTTTTCATTTATTTTGTGTGTTACAGCCGGAATTTAAAATGGAGTAAATGCAGATTTTTTTGTATCACTGGCCTACATACAATACCCGATAATGCCGTGTTTCCCAAACTCTGTCCTGGGGAACCCAAGGGGTGCACGTTTTGGTTTTTGCCCTAGAACTACACAGCTGATTCAAATAATCAAAGCTTAATGATTAGTTGATTATTTGAATCAGCTGTGTAGTGCTAGTGCAAAAAACAAAACATGCACCCCTTGGGATCCCCAGGACCGAGTTTGGAAAACGCTGCCATAATGTCAAAGTAGAATGATGTTTTTCAACATTTTTACTAATGAATTAAAAATGAAAAGCTGAAATGTCTTTTGTCAAGAAGTATTCAACCCCTTTGTTATGGCAAGCTTAAATAAGTTCAGGAGTAAAAATTTGCTTAACAAGTCACATATGTTGTAATAATAGTGTTTTACATTATTTTGGAATGGCTGTAAGGTGCCTCAGTCGAGCAGTGGAATTCAAACACAGATTCAACCACAAAGACCAGGGAGGTTTTCAAGTGCCTCGCAAAGAAGGGCACCTATTGTTAGATGGGTAAAAAATAAAGCAGACATTGAATATCCCTTTGAGCATGGTGAAGTTATTAATTACACTTTGGATGGTGTATAAATACACCCAGTTACTACAAAGATAAAGGCTCAGTTGTCGGAGAGGAAGGAAAACGCTCAGGGATTTCACCATTAGGCCAATGGTGACTTTAAATCAGTTACCGAGTTTAATGGCTGTGATAGGAAAAAAATGAGGAGGGATCAACAATATTGCAGTTACTCCACAATACTAACCTAATTGACAAAGTGAAAAGAAGGAAGCCTGTACAGAATAAAACATATTCCAAAACATGTATTCTGTTGGCAACAAGGTAAGAAAGTAATACTGCAAAACATTTGGCAAAGCAATTAACTTTGACTTCTGAATACAAAGTGTTTTGTTTGAGGCAAATCCAATACCACACATTACTGAGAACCACTCTCCATATTTTCAAGCATAGTGGTGGCTGCATCATGTTATGGGTATGCTTGTCATCAGCAAGGACTAGGGAGATTTTCAGGATTTAAAAAATGGAATGGAGCTAAGCACAGGCAAAATCCTAGAGGAAAAACTGGTTCAGTCTGCTTTCCACCAGACACTCTGACATTAATTCAACTTTCAGAAGGACAATAACCTAAAACACAAGGCCAAATATACACTGGAGTTGCTTACCAAGAAGACAATGAATGATCCTGAATGGCCGAGTTTAAGTTTTGACTTAAATCTGCTTAAAAATCCATGGCAAGTCCTGAAAATGGTTTTCTAGCAATGATCAACAACCAATTTGACAGCTCTTGAAGAATTTTGAAAAAAGGAAATGGCCAAATATTGTAGAATCCAGGTATGTAAAGGCTCTTAGAGACTTACCCAGAAAGACTCACAGCTGTAATTGCTGCCAAATATGATTCTAACATGTATTGGCTCAGGGGTGTGTGTGAATACTTATGTAAATGAGATATTTCTGTATTTCATTTTCAATACATTTCCAAAAATTGTATTTGTCAATATGGGGTATTGTGGGTAGATAGGTGAGAAAAAAAATCTATTTAATAAATAATACATTTTGAATTCAGGCAGCAAAATATGGAATAATTCAATGGGTATGAATACTTTCTGAAACTAAGGACTCAGACACAATGGTTCAAACACACACACACACGCACACACACACGCACACACACACACACACACACACACACACACACACACACACACACACACACACACACACACACACACACACACACACACACACGTGAACAAGTAAATAAGGCAGTTATATACCTTCTAGGAAATGAGTGGAAGAGAGAGGGTGGAAAAGCTTGCACATACTGTATATACACACACATACACACACACACACTGTTGTCAACGTCTCCAGCAGGTGCCCCTTGAGATAAGTGTGTGTGCATATGTGGTTCGTTTATCCTTGTGGGGTCCTAAAATTCCCCAAAGTCCCCACAAGGATAGTAAAACAAGGAAAAGGCTATTTTAAGCTTAGGGGTTAGGTTTAGGGTTAGGGTTAGAATCCTGGTTAGGGTTAGAATTAGGGTTAGTGGTTAGGGTTAAGAATTAGGTTTAAGTTTAGGGTTAAGGTTAGGATTCTGGTTGGGGTTAGAATTAGGGTTAGGTGTTAGTGGTTAGGTTTAAGAATTAGGTTTAGGTTTAGGGTTAAGATTACATGTTAAGGTTAGGTTTAAGGTTAAGGTTAGGGAGTTAGGGAAAATAGGATTTTGAATGGAAATACATTTTAGGTCACCATGAGGGTAGACTAAGTGTGTGTGTGTGTGTGTGTGTGTGTGTGTGTGTGTGTGTGTGTTTGTGCGTGCATGCGTGCATGTGTTTATATTTAACTGTAGGAGCCAGCAGTCGAGAAATGCTGCTCCATAGTTCTTTAACTTGACAATAGATTATCGACATACATCATACTGAATGAATGTCATAACTATCTCTCTCTCTCTCTCTCTCTCTCTCTCTCTCTCTCTCTCTCTCTCTCTCTCTCTCTCTCTCTCTCTCTCTCTCCCTCCCTCTCTCTCTCTCTCTCTCTCTCTCTCACTCTCTCTCTCTCTCATCTAATCTGTTTTGACAAATACCACAGTAGATAGGGACACAGTTGGAGGTACAGACAGTACTGTATCTTAGGAAGTGTTGTTGTAAATTATTTAACAGCTGTATTCCAGTCATATTCACTAATCTCCATATGGCATTAATAGGCAACTAGATTCAGCTGCGGGCCGTTTTTTTTCGGGACGGATGGTCGGGGGTCCGGAACATATTGATAATAATTTGTACACTGCAAATAGACCACAACTAAGCCCAGATAGAGGTTGTATTTAAAAAAGAACAATCATTTCATACCTTAATAACATATGTCTCTTTTATTATTTGTGGGAGTAGTTAGGAACAGATTTTCAATTTTTTTTTTGTGGTAGCTAAATTCCTGATGATTTCTTTTATAACAACAGTTTTTTATAACAAATCTTTGGAAGGGGCAAAAGAGATCGCTTGCGGGATGGTTTTGGCCCAAGGGTTGCATATTGCACATACACAAGTGCATGCAAGCAAACACACTGGACCAGAGGCATAGGACCAGAGGCAGGGCAGGACAAGCATCACCTCACTGTTGCTAAGTGCCATAGCACTGTTTTGGTTTTGTGTTTTGGCAAAGAGAGACAAAGCTCGAGGATCTCAAGCTGAGAAACAAAGTGGGCTGCTCTAGCAAACTGGACGTTCACTTAATGTTAGATATTGAGCTAATATGTATGTGTCAACATTATTTGGAAAAAACAAATCATTTTTAACCACAGATGGAGAGTGTGTGTTTTCAATTGGAAGATGAATGAAAGGAATATAACTGTAACAGTAGCATATTCTACTGTATATGTTAGGGATGTCAAACTCCATGTGATTTGTGCAGACAGAAAAACACTTCTGAATGTGTGAGAGATCGAGAGGTACGCAAAGCATTTGAATGGGACCGCCTCTGTTTGTTGTCAGGGCAGCTGCTGCCGTTCGTTACTAGGCCACGCCGTGCTCCCTCCCTCCCGCTTGCGGCTTGTTATGTCTCCTTAGCAACACCGGCTCTTAATAAACACTTCATTGACCACGTTAGAAACAGCCGGGCCAACCTCGACTCCTTCCCCCTCTGTTTTAACACAGCGGACGGGATCCTCTCGCGGGAAACCGGTCGCTATTGTTCCTCGTTAGCAACGATGGTAGCAAGACACGAGACAGATAGTAACACTGTGTCCCATTTGACCCCTGTTGGCAGCTTGTGTCTTGGGTAGCAGTACTACCCAAATAAAAACACTACATGTACTTTAGTTGTGGGAATAGGGGTCTAGTTATGGGAATAGGGGTCTAGTTGTGGGAATAGGGGTCTAGTTGTGGGAATAGGTGTCTGCCCTTTTTTTTTTTACCAGAATGACCCTCACTCTCTGGCCTCTGCCTCTCATTCAAAAGGTCAATTGTGTCATCCGACAGGGGATCCATGCTGAGTGACAGAGAATGTACACAAACAGTGTGAAGCAATCCAGTGGAAGACAAATCGATGCTAACTGGATAAGGCTACTGCATTACCGCTTGTTTGGGTAATGGATTGTTTGGATAATTATGCTGTGACGCGTGTCATAGGGGCTATAGGTTACAGCTTCATAACAGTAAATAAATAAATAATAAATAATAAATAATAATAAATAATAACAGTAAATAAATAAATAATAAATAATAATAAATAATAACAGTAAATAACTACGCGGTGCATGAAGACCTACACGTTCTTGTGTCCACAACTGTCCTTCCAATGTCCAACTAAACATTCACAGGGTTTTAGGGATGGAGGTTTTGATGTATATTAAATCATGTTAATTTTATGCATGGAAATTATATTTAGATATGATTTATTTCCTATATAAAGAAAACAATATTTAGGGTTAGAAATCAATCCGGGGGATTGGAGTTTCACAGAGAGGGATTGCCCCAGTCTTAGACAGTCCTCTACAGCCACATCAAACACAAGAGGTTTAACCAAGTAATTACTAAATACCAATTAAGGAGCTTTTCTCCGCTAGCATCCAAAGCCAGTTCCAACATAGTATAGCCACAGGGGAAACATTCTCATCTTTTAACCACCCAAGTCTTGTAATATGTGTGTGTGTGTGTGTGTGTGTGTGAGTGTGTGTGTGTGTGTGTGTCTGTCTGTCTGTCTGTCTGTCTGTCTGTCTGTCTGTCTGTCTGTCTGTCTGTCTGTCTGTCTGTCTGTCTGTCTGTCTGTCTGAGTGTTTACATTGCTGATGTATGTAGCTATACTCGTGGTTCATAAACTTCATGTGATGCTGCACTTGCATTAGCTAAATGTATTCATACACAAGGTTGTTTTTTTTCCAGTGGTCAAGTTAATTAGGGAGCAAATTGTGTGTAAATGAGTCAGAACAAAGACAAACAGTTGTCGTTTCTATTTGAGGGACAAACCCTGTAAACCCAGTCTGAGAATGCAGAGAGCCGTGTCTGTCTGGCCTGCCAGTTTTTGCTATGTGGACATGTATGCTTAACCTGATTACACACATATCCATACCCCCCCCCCAAAAGAAAAAAAAGAAAATGTGAAACAGGTGCATCTCCTTGTCTTTCATTTGTACCCATCTGTCATGTCCTCCATTTTATTATTTCCCTCTCTTTCCCCTCTCTCTTCCTTTCCCTCTCTGAACAAGTCCGAGCTTGTGGAGAGAGCGGGGCCAGACACAAACTGGAGGAGTTTCTCTTTAACAGGAAACTTGAGACCACTGTTGACAGAGAACAGAACATGCAGCCAATACACTGCACTTAGGGCTGGCCAGGAATGAGTGCGTCTCATAAGGGTTTAGACACATTTAGACTGTGTGTGTGTGTGTGTGTGTGTGTGTGTGTGTGTGTTCATTCATGAGGAACTCTTTGTCTTTCCTTTTATGCACCACATTGGTGTTTCCAGCATACATTTCTGTGTGAATAAATAGTGTATGTATTTACATATAAACAACACTCACATATTTGGTTGTATCTATTCGTGAGATGGTTCTATCTTGTTAGAAGCTATCAGATTTCACCCTGCCGCCAGCCAGCCAACCAACACCCCCTCCCCCTACTCCTCTCTCTTTCCCTCTTTCCCTCTTCCTCCCTCTCAGGAAGCCCAACCCTGGAATTGATCCCACACTGGCATTTTTCCCAGGATACCCCTCCCCCGATCCCCTTTTTACCCCACCCCCACTCTGAAACCCCCCTTCCACTGCCCTCCCCCACCCCACCCTGTCCTCCTGTCCTCCACCAGTTCCCAAGATAAACAAAGACCTCAGTTTGTCTGGGCTCCAACGGGGGTCACATAACCATGAATGGAGGGGCCAAATTGAGGGGGCTCCTTCTCTCTTTTTATAAGAAAAGGAGGAATGGCAGAGTTGTTTTTGTGATGGCCCAAAGGGGGTTGGACATGGTTGTATTGTATACCTGCAAACTTTAGCTTTAAGTTGTGTCATGTAAAAAATAATTGAATCTCTATTTTATTTGTTTCAGCATTTTAAGGATTTGTGGTGCTAAGTATGAAATGTCAATTACCTTCCGAGATTGTGTCGGTAAGAAATGTGAGATGATAGACACATTCAGTAGGCTGTCACAGATCTATCCGAATGAGCCAGGAGATAAGGGCATGATTGTATGTGGTGTAACTGGTTTATCGCTGGTATTTCAATAACTCGACAGCTTGTGGGAGAGCATTCTCAGAATAGGGCTTTGACAATTCCAGCGCACAGTGCTGATTCAATTGAACAAGGAGCTTTGAAAATGAGAGGGATTTCTCCTTCTGTGTGTGTGTGTGTGTGTGTGTGTGTGTGCGCGCGCGATCTAGTAGTCAACCCCTCAGGCTAAGTAGTCACATGCTTTCATTCTCAAGGGTGTTTGTTAGAACAAGCTGCACAAGTGTCAGCTGAACTTTTTGTCTGTCAAACAAAGTTAAAGCTGAAAACATAGTGAACAAGTAAAGAGATGTGCAAATATTCATCAAAGCTGAAATAGTCAGATGGATAGCTTGATAAATAGATTATTGGCCTATTGTGTTTTGGCTTCATTAAGAAGATACAGTGGGGCAAAAAAGTATTTAGTCAGCCACCAATTGTGCAAGATCTCCCAATTAAAAGATGAGAGAGGCCTGTAATTTTCATCATAGGTACACTTCAACTATGACAGACAAAATGAGAAAAAAATTTATGAATTATGAATTTATTTGCAAATTATGGTGGAAAATAAGTATTTGGTCAATAACTGTTTGGGATCATTGTCATGCTGAAAGACCCAGCCACGTTTCATCTTCAATGCCCTTGCTGATGGAAGGAGGTTTTCACTCAAAATCTCACGATATATGGCCCCATTCATTCTTTCCTTTACATGGATCAGTCGTCCTGGTCCCTTTGCAGAAAAACAGCCCCAAAGCATGCTTCCACCCCCATGCTTCACAGTAGGTATGGTGTTCTTTGGATGCAACTCAGCATTCTTTGTCCTCCAAACACGACGAGTTGAGTTTTTACCAAAAAGTTATATTTTGGTTTCATCTGACCTTATGACATTCTCCCAATCTTCTTCTGGATCATCCAAATGCTCTCTAGCAAACTTCAGACGGGCCTGGACATGTACTGGCTTAAGCAGGGGGACACGTCTGGCACTGCAGGATTTGAGTCCCTGGCGGCATAGTGTGTTACTGATGGTAGGCTTTGTTACTTTGGTCCCAGCTCTCTGCAGGTCATTCACTAGGTCCCCCCATGTGGTTCTGGGATTTTTGCTCACCGTTCTTGTGATTATTTTGACCCCACGGGGTGAGATCTTGCGTGGAGCCCCAGATCGAGGGAGATTATCAGTGGTCTTGTATGTCTTCAATTTCCTAATTCAAACCAAGCTGCTTACCTATTGCAGATTCAGTCTTCACAGCCTGGTGCAGGTCTACAATTTTGTTCCTGGTGTCCTTTGACAGCTCTTTGGTCTTGGCCATAGTAGAGTTTGGAGTGTGACTGTTTGAGGTTGTGGACAGGTGTCTTTTATACTGATAACAAGTTCAAACAGGTGCCATTAATACAGGTAACGAGTGGAGGACAGAGGAGCCTCTTAAATAAGAAGTTACAGGTCTGTGAGAGCCAGAAATCTTGCTTATTTGTAGGTGACCAAATACTTATTTTCCACCATAATTTGCAAATAAATTCATAAAAAATCCTACAATGTGATTTTCTCGATTTTTTTTCTTCTAATTTTGTCTGTCATAGTTGAAGTGTACCTATGGTGAAAATTACAGGCCTCTCTCCTTTTTAGGTGGGAGAACTTGCACAATTGGTCGCTGACTAAATACTTTTTTGCCCGACTGTATATATATCGAATTAAGATGCACTCCTCCTTCTCTCCAACCCTTATATATTTTATGGTTCGACAGGATGGGGTGTTAAACCGTTCTCTCTACCTTAACTTGGCCTGACCTCAACCCCCTTGATGCCTCCACCCGTATCACCGATAGCAATCCTGTGACTGCCTCCCCTCTACCCAGCACATTCCAAATCCATCTGGCTCATACAGATAACCATTAACTTCTGATGTAAAAACCAGTCTCTATCACTCCTCAGATACTAGAGTATTACTTCTGATGTATCATGTCTCTAGTATAATAATGTTCCAAGTTTAACCCAGAATCTAACAGTCCCCCATTTGGAATATTTAACTCCATACTGTTCAACACTAGGAAATTACTTAATGAATTTTTTCTCATTTTGTCTGTCATAGTTGAAGTGCACCTATGATGAAAATTACAGGCCTCTTTCAGCTTTTTAAGTGGGAGAACTTGTACAATTGGTGGCTGACTAAATACTTTTTTGCCCCACTGTATATTCATCTTGTTGAGAGAATCTAGACTAGAGTTTGTTGGCTTTCCTCACTTCTTGGTGACAAAGGGGTTATTGTAGCATAACTTGTCTGGACATGTTTCAGGAGTGGTGATTGAGCTGTTTGGCTGCTGCTCTGGAGAGCTTTCAGATGAACTAGAGAGAAGTAGGCCACAGAGGGACAGTGACCTCTAACCTTACATGTCAGGGGTCAAAACACCTTGGTCAAAACCCATCTATCTTCTTATGGCATGGCTTATCTACAGGTAAGTTGCGAACATCAAGGAAACATGAGTAAATGAGGGATACAAAATACATAGAAGCAGGCGCTTACACACAGGTGTGGTTCCTGAATTAATTAAGCAATTGACATCCCATCATTCTTAGGGTTATGTATGAAAAAGCCTAGTTGCCCATTATTTTGATTACCCTGGCTAGAAGAAGAGATCTCTGTGACTTTGAAAGAGGGGTCTCAAAGGAGCAAAGGTGGTTTGAAGTGTGTGTGTTTGTCTCAGCCACTAGATCTCAACCCTAATGAACACTTACGGGAGATTCAGGAGCGGTGCCTGAGACAGTGTTTTCCACCACTATGAACAAAACACCAAATTATGGAACTTTTCGTGGAAGAATGGTGTCACATCCCTCCAATCGAGTTCCAGACACTCATAGAAGATATGCCAAGGCGCATTGAAGCTGTTCTGACGGCTTTTGGTGCTCCAACACCCTATTAAGACACTATGTTGGTGTTTCCTTTATGTTGGCAGTTACCTGTATGTTGTAGCCTGTAAATATTTGGTTACTTTGCAGTCAATATCGAAAGGGAAGTTAAAATACTTTGTTTGTTCAGTTACAGTATGTGTATATTTCTAGTACAAAGCCTTTGTAAAAGGAGGTATTACAGTACCATATATTTTCATAAATAATATGTTGGCTATTCTCATTGTAAGAATGTAGAGGGTACACTTTGTGCAGTCCTTTTTCACTGGCCCTCACACCCTAAAAGCTTGGTCACAGAGCCTGCGTGTTGGCATTGGGCCAACTGTGGCTTCAGCTTAGTATCTCAACGAGTACATTTAATCAAACCAATATTTCCCTTAAATTCCTCATGTTTAGCCTATACATTCCATTCTCTCTTTCTTTCTCACACCCACACACAGTGGCTCAGCAGGAAATGGTTTCGCAACTCACTTCTCTCCTCTCTCTCCCTTTCTCTCGCTCTGTCTTTTTTCCAGGAATCTGGAATTCTGGAAGAGGGGCCAACAGTTTCGGAGGGTGATGGGATGGACAGCTGCATGCGTTTAGCTCGGAAGGAGCCAGGCATCTACAGGGCCTTCAGAAAGTATTCACATCCCTTGATTTATTTCTGCATTTTGTTGTGTTACAGCCTGAATTGAACATTTATTAAATGTAGATTTTTGTTGTTGTCACTGACCGACACACAATACCCCATGATGTCAATGTGGAATTATGTTTTTCAACATTTTTACAAATGAATTCAAAATGAAAAGCTGAAACGTCTTGAGTCAATGAGTATTCAACCCTTTTGTTATGGCGAGCCAAAAATAAGTTCAGGAGTACAAATGTGCTTATCAAGTCACATAATAAGTTGCATGGATTCCCTCTGTGTGCAATAATAGTGATAATGTGATTTTTGAATGACTACCTCATTTCTGTACCCCACACATACAATTATCTGTAAGGTCCCTCAGTCAAGCACTGAATTTCAAACATAGATTCAACCACAAAGACCAGGGAGGTTTTCCATTGCAGCGCAAAGAAAGGTACCTATTTGTAAAAACAAAAAGACATTGAATATCCCTTTGAGCATGGTGAAGTTATTAATTAACCTTTGGATGGTGTATCAACACCCAGGCACTACAAAGATACAGGTGTCCTCCCTTACTCAGTTGCCAGAGAGGAAGGAAACTGGGCAGGGATTTCACCATGAGGCCAATGGAGACTTTAAAACAGTTACAGAGTTTAATGGCTGTGATAGGAGAATACTGAGGAGGGATGAACAACATTGTAGTTACTCCACAAATACTAATCTAAATGACAGAGTGAAAAGAAGGAAGCCTGTACAGAATAAAACATATTCCAAAACATGCATCCTGTTGGCAACAAAGCACTAAAGTAATACTGCAACAAATGTGGCAAAGCAATAAAAAATGTTGTCCTGAATATAAAGTGTGGGAGATTAATTCACCTTTCAGCAGGACAATAATGTAAAACACAAGGCCTAATAATACACTGGACTTGCTTCCCAAGAAGTCAGTCCTGAGTGGCCCGAGTCACAGTTTTGACTTAAATCTACTTGAAAATCTATGGCAAGACCTGAAAATGGTTGTTTAGCAATGATCAACAACCAACTCGAGCTTGAAGAATTTAGAAAAGAATAATGGGCAAATGTTGCACTATCTAGGTGTGGAAAGCTCTTAGAGACGTACCCAGAAAGACGAACAGCTGAAATTGCTGCCAAAAGTATTGACTCAGGGGTGTGAATACTTATGTAAATTAGATATTTCTGTATTTCATTTTCAATAAATGTACACACATTTCTAAAAGCATGTTTTCACCAAACAATATATTTGATCAATTTTGATATCAGGCTGTCAAGGGGTATGAATACTTTCTGAAGGCACTGTACTCTCATGTGTGCAGCCTTCCATCTGTCCCAATACTGGGAGTGGAGAGAGGATGGGCGCTTAGTAATTGCATCACATGCAGATTAGTCATGCAACATAAAACATGATCAGACAATAAAACCATTCCCACACCTGTAGAGATCCTTTAAACCCAGTCACTCTCCCCGTCCCTCTCTCTGTCTCTAACATGCATGCAAGCATGCATACACTTGCACTACTTTTCATGAGAATAAGGTGATACGTATAATACCTAACCCTGTCCATAAATTCCTACCATCTTATTAAGCAAATATAACCAAGCCAATGTATGCCTTTAGAAAAAGGACCACACATTATAAAACAAGCTCCCCTCCAGTGTTCTTCAAACCTAGCCATTGGGATCTACAGGGTGTGCAAGGTTTCGTTCCAACCCTGCAATAAGACCCGATTCAACTGATCAAGGGTTTGATGATAAGTTGAGTCCGGTGGGGTACAGTAGCAACTGGCTCTAATCAAATCCTGCACATCCTGTGCATCCCCAGGAACCAGGATTCAAGTACACTGCTCTCCTCCTCCATTTTCTCTCTCTCTGTTTGTGTTCTGCTGGTGAGAGCGCTTGTCCTGGGACCGTCGTGACCCACATTCTATGTGTCAGCCTGCCTAGCCGGGATCCAGCCGGCTTTAGCCGCGCCTTCTGCTGCATCTCCAGGGAGCGCCGGCTATTAATACCCAGCTGTGACCGTGTGAAGACATGTGGCCATGCAGGACACAGCAGGCTAAATCCCATTTAAGCCCACGCTGCATTGCCTGCATAGCCGCATTGGACCAATTTGGTGTTGGAAATATGTTCGGATGGTGCAAAGACATCCAAGGAATTACATTAGGGTTGTATACACTGAGTATACTTAACATTAGGAACGCCTTCCTAACATTGAGTTGCACTAACAGCCTCAATTTGTAGGTCATGGACTCTACGAGTCAAAAGCGTTCTGTCAAGTTGGCTGGATGTCCTTTGGGAGGTGGACCATTCTTTATACACACGGAATACTGTTGAGTGAAAAACGCAGCAGCGTTGTAGTTTTTGGCATGAACCGGTGCGCCTGGCACTTACTACCATACCCCGTTCAAAGGCACTTAAATCTTTTGTCTTGCCTATTCACCCTCTGAATGGCACATGACACAATCCATATCTCAATTGTCTCAAGGCTTAAACATCCTTCTTTTAACCTGTCTACTCCCCTTCGTCTACACTGACAGAAGTGGATTTAACAAGTGACATCAATAAGGGATCATAGCTTTCACCTGGATTCACCTGTTCAGTCTGTCATGGAAAGAGCATGTGTCCTTAATGTTTTGTATACATAGCATATGTATGTAGTATCAATTGCACGCCTACACCCTGTTTTTTTTATTTAGTACCATTTAGTAATAGTATTGAGATGTTACATGGATGTTGCACATTTTTAGACTGAGTCTGTTTACTTCCCCAAGTGTACAGTACTATAGTGGGTCTATGGAAACCGTTTTCCTGTAGATTGGTTTCTTGACTTTGGCTTCCCTATGAAAAGAAGGAGGTTGTTACCTCACTGACATAGAAGTGCAAATATGTGTTAAGGTTGAACAAGCAATGGCATGGTTTAGATAGTTCAAGTTGGTAAGAGAACGGTTCAGGTGACACTAGAATTACCAAATGTATAATTAGCCCGTAAGTCCATTAGGTTAAAAGCACCAGGTTATTGTAGCACAGCTCATAGTTTACCTATTAGCCTACATGTCGAACAGTACAAACTAGGGTTAGCTTCAACATAGCAGAGGCTAGAGTAGAAACCTGAGGCTGCATGGTGGACATGCCTGTAGGCACAATGAAAATGGTTCAGAGAGTAGGAAAAAGAAACTGGTTCGAGGCCTGACAAGTTTCCCGACTATCTGGAATGGTGAATGGGCTATAAATAATTCCTGAAAACAGTTCCTCTTTCCTCGTTGAGCAATAAAAAGTTGTGGAAGTTGCAAAATGATTGGACCAGAGAAACATGCTGGTTGTCACTGGCATGGCGTCTTCTGTACACAGCCACATGACGCAAAGCAACAGCTGCTCTATAATGGTTAAAAAAAAAAATTTAAAAAATTTACTGGTCTTTAGAAACATTAGGCCAAGATTAGCATTTAGCGTTAACACTATATTGTATTTGCTTGAAGAAAGAATATCCCTTTAACGGAGAACATAAGGTGTGATGATTAGAATTACTAAGTGTCATACCATACACCTATATTTTAATTTATCATTGCATTTATGCTGTGAAGTAAGCTACTGTGCAAATGGTGTCCTACTTACCACATCTGCCAACCACCCCTACCAGGTGACACCGTCGCAGCACTTAGTGCATTATGTACAAACCAACCCAATGAAAAAAAGGAGAGCAAAGAAAAGTGAATTGTTAAACAAAATGTTTTAATACGTGAGCATCACGCAATCATAATCCATGGCAGATACCAAAATACATAGATTCAGAATAGGACATGGGAAAACAGTATTTACAGGCACAATATTACAAATGTACAAGTCTTTATAAAACAAAGACGTTAGAAAACAGTGACTGACAGAGACGTCAGATGACGTCAGCATTGAGCGGTCACATTCAGTCCTGTAACATTACCCTTGTTAAGGATACATTTTAATAAATGATACTCAGCTTTTGGAATACCGTAGCTGACTTGTGTCGGAGCAGGTTACAGCGTTAACTGTCATAAGCCACTGGTTACTTTAGTATTACTCGTCTAAATGCCACCTTGCTCACATCCTTTCAACAGAAATTCCATTTAAATAGCTACAACAGTAGGCCTACTTTCATTGTGATCTTTTGGGGAATTCCAATTTACTACTGTCTTCCACGTTCCACCACGTGGGGTTAGAACTGCAAATGTCGATGAAACCTCCCGTTCTAATCCCTATTAAAATCCCCCAAGTAGGATATCAAAATCACAGTTTCAAAGTTTAAAAAGCAACAATTGCAGTACTCCAAGGGTTGAGGTTTTTGAGCATTTGATCACAACAGATTTGCCCAGAGTCACTGTCCTCTGCCTCGGAGTCAGGCTGCTCTCCCTCTTTGTTACTCAGGAGTCCAGAAAAACTGGAACCGAATATTGTTATCAAACTCGATACATTGCTAGTGTCCATTTCTTCAGTTTCCCCTTTATTCTCGTCGTTTGTAGAAGGTAGAGATGTGGAAGTTAGTTTCGTTCTTTTCGTTGGTGAGTCTGTGAGTTCAGAGTCATCGGCAGTCCGTTTCCTGTTAGTGTAAGCCTGGGGAGCTTTGGTCTCGTACGAATGTTTCTCCGCTGATTCACTGTTGTCCGTCTGGCAGTCTGTCGGCGTCTCCGTTTCCTCTTTTGGATCACTCGGAGAGGGAGCACTGATACAGTTGGATGAGATGGCAGTCACAACACTGGCGACCTCACAGGTCTGAGTAGCCTCCGGACTCTCTTCCGGGGTTTTGATGTCGCTACATCCTGAATCCGAAACTCCATTTTCGGCGCTGTCTTGCTCACCACTCGCTTGAGTTTCTACGTGGAGTCCCGCCGGGGATTCGACCACATCTCTGGGCTCCTGCTTGTCCACCGCCACTTCGCTTTGCTCGTCCGATTCAGACAGGCTCTCTGTCGAGCCGGGGACCAATTTGCCTTGTTTTGAAGCCATGTACTCCCCCTCACACCACTCTCTTGCTTGCTGGGCGCTCAGGCATATGCCGCCGTAGTAGTCACTCAGGTATACTTGCCGGGCACTCCGTAGAACGAGGGAGACCAGTAGATTTTTGTGTAGTTTGATACCACCACGTTGCACTCGGGAATTATAAATCTTCCCAAGTGAAATACTCATAATCCGATGCGCCTCAACTTTAAACTCCATGATTAAAAACTATTAGCTTGGTAAGCAAAAGCACCCACGGTCTTAATTGTGCTTCAGTCCACGTCGAAACAACTGGTTAGAAAGGTAATCCTAAAATCCCGGGTGTAAATGTAGACTATTCGAGTTTGTTTGTCCAGCTAACGACTGCACGCGATTCGCTTACAAATCGCACTGAATTCAACAGTGACGTAAATGTGTATATATATATATATATATATATATATTTTTTTTTTTAGAGACTGGCATTTGATGAATGCAAGATGTGTTTCATCGTTCTCCTGAGCAGAATCAAATTGGTGCATGGGTGAAGAAATTAAAGGCTTTCATTAAATTCTTACACCTTTCGCTTCAATCAACAGCTGAGCATTAAGAGGAATGGGGCTGCATCTATTTTTAACACAGCTTTATACCCTAACGTAACAACCAGGCCAGCCAATGAAAATACGTGTCGTCTTTACAATCACTACGAATACTGCCCCGCCAAATCCATATGGACCAATGGGCGTGCGCTAAAAAGATAAATCAGATTTAAATACAAACCTGAGAGAGTGTTTTAAAGGGATAAACGCATTTTTAAGCAGTTGGAAATAGCCTTGTAAAAATATATATAAAAGTGCACATAATAAAGTATAACACCCAAGACATAGGCTATAGCTTATTATATTGTAGGTTCTAATGTGATTTCACATTATGAATGAGCTTATTTGATCATTTTAGATTTAAAAAAAATACATTTTATCCATTTATTTGTGCTATTTTACATTAGTCCAAAATGTTTCTGATATTCATACTTGTAATATCAGAAATGTTTAGATTTCCCCTTACTGTTATCTCCCGAACCAAAATGTTAGTCTAGTCTTTTTGGTAGAACAACAACACTAATACATAAATACAGCTCTTTTCTGCTGCCATGCTGTGTCCCCTTTTAGAGTACGGTATATTTTCTATTTGATTGCTGACTTCCTGAGCTGATGTAATGCCTTGACTGTTTTCAGCCAGGTCACATGATGCTTTTGTGCCGTGTCCTGGCAAAGGCAAATTCTAGTGAATGAACAGTTAGGAGGGGGAGGGGTAGTGGTGTTTCGTTTCAGGAGACTGTCATGCTGCATTCATAACCAAGTGGGAAGGTGCTATTACCACATATGACTGAGAATAATCCACTTGAACGCCCCTACAACTGGTGGGAAATTCGTCTATCATCTCTGAGCTCCAACTTCTCCCACGTGCAAACCCTTGGAAAATACCGCAATACCACCTTTTTTCGGCAACAACAAAACATCATTTATAACAATACATATATATATTTTTTAAGACTAATTTGTTTACAAGCGTGATAGGTGTACTTTTAGTTAGGTTGACGCAGCCATTAGCCAATCAACATTTCTCAACAAGTTAAAAGCACATGAATGCATCCAACTGGTATTTACAACTTCAGAACTGGTAATTACCTTCTTCCCACTTGGCTATGAACGCAGCATTAGGTTTTCATTAGTTATGTGGGTGGAGGGTGTGTTGAAATGTACTCTAATCTTAATGGAAAATACGTGTCTCTTGAGCCTATAACTGTGGTGATTTGTCAAGTCATTGTCTGGACATGTGTGGGTCATAATTTGCATGATTTTTGTGATTTAAAAAAACATGCCTATAACACTTACCCCAATTGTTGGTAACAAGATAAACAGTTTTTGGGTCCATATATCACATATTTAAATACCCTATTATAGGCATATTGTATTATGCTCATAGGGTTCAATTCAATCCAAAAATATATTTATAATATCGTAGAAACACAATCCAATTCTTAACCTGAAGGTAGTCCTTGGATTACACTAAAATCCAATCCATGTATGCGCTAAAAAAGGGATGTGACCTGGCTGACCATCAAACGCTCGCAGGTTGAATAATTATCTAATTGATTGAGGATTGTTTATTTGCATTAATGCTTTTTAATTTATCACAAATATTGAACATAAAGGACCCTGTTAAGACCGTGTAGATCGGCTACTGCAGTGGGCAAATTGACTGATCCATAAATTATAATGAGTAGTGATTAGGTCAATAACGGCACCGGAGGAGATGGCTGCCATTGTACAGGCTCCTAACCAATAGTGTTATTTTGTGTGTTTTTTTGCATTATTTGTGATTTATTTTGTACATAATGTTTCTGCCACTGTCTCTTATGACCGAAAAGAGCTTCTGGATATCAGAACAGCGATTACTCACCTCGAACTGGACGAAAACATTTTCTTTAATGAGTTAGTCGCAAAGGATTTACTCCAGATACCCGACAAGGCACAAATTGCCGTGAAGAGAAGACGCAGATACAGGGGACACAGGTCCGGGTTCCTTGTGAGAACTCGTTGGCAAGGTGAAAATAACCCGTCTCTGCCATCCGTCCTATTGGCCAATGTGCAATCATTGGAGAATAAACTGGATGAGTTTCGTTCAAGACCATACTACCAACGGGACATTAAAAACTGTAATAGCTTATGTTTCACCGAGTCGTGGCTGAACGACGACATGGATAATATACAGTTGGCTGGTTTTTCCGTGCATTGGCAAGACAGAACAGCTGCCTCCGGTAAGACAAGGAGTGGCGGTCTGTGTCTATTTGTCAATAACAGCTGGTTCGCAAAATCAAAAATGAAGGAAGTCTCAAGATTTTTCTAGCCTGAGGTAGAGTATCTCATGATAAGCTGTAGACCACACTATTTATCATGAGCGCTTTCATCTATATTTTTTGTACCTGTCTATTTACCACCACAAACTGATGCTGGCACTAAAACAAAACTCTCACTCAACGAGCTGTATAAAGCCATAAGCAAACAAGAAAATGCTCATCCAGAGCCGGTGCTCCTATTGGCCGGAGACTTTAATGCAGGGAAACTGTTTTGCCTCATTTCTACCAGCATGTTACATGTGCAACAAGAGGAAGAAAAACTATAGACCACCTTTACCCCACACACAGAGACACATACAAAGCTCTCCCCCACCCTCCATTTGGCAAATCTGACCATAATTCTATCCTCCTTATTCCTGCTTACAACTAAACACTAAAACAGGAAGTACCAGTGGCTCACTCAATACGGAAGTGGTCAGATAATGCAGATGCTAAGCTACAGGATTGTTTTGCTAGCACAGACTGGAATATGTTCCGGGACTCATCCGATGGCATTGAGGAGTATACCAGATCAGTCACCGGCTTCATCAATAAGTGCATCGATGACGTTGGCCCCAGTGACCGTACGTACAGTTCCAGTCAAAAGTTTGGACACACATTTTTCTTTATTTTTACTATTTTCTACATTGTAGAATAATAGTGAAGACATCCAAACTATGAAATAACACATATGGAATCATGTAGCAACCAAAAAAGCGTTCAACATATCAAAATATATGTTGTATTTAAGCCTTGATGGAAGCTTTGCACACTCATGGCATTCTCTCAACCAGCTTCATGAGGTAGTCACCTGGAATGCATTTCAATTAACAGGTGTGCCTTGTTAAAAGTTCATTTGTGGAATTTATTTCCTTCTTGAAGCGTTTGAGCCAATCAGTTGTGTTGTGACAAGGTAGAGGTGGTATAAAGAAGATAGCCTTATTTGGTAAAAGACCAAGTCTATTTATGGCAAGAATAATGTCCAGTGTAATGAGTAATTTGATAGCTAGGCTTTAAAGATAAATACTTCTAGCTAACATTAACATTACATATCTAAATATTTCAGTTGCCAGTCCCTTACAAACAAACACTGTGAAGTCAGCTCACAACAAAAGTAACACAGCCCAGGCTAGATTAAAGGTAGACTCAGTTAAATGACATTCCTACGAGCAGCACCGTGTTTTATGGGTACGTTTTGACTGACTGACTGATCTACAAATAATATTGAGAAGTGATTTATGCTGCAAGGTGATTCTAGATCAGTCAGTCTCGACTCGCCGATAAAGCCAGCTGCAATGTCGAACGTGCCCACTGAGATGAGCAAGATGCAACACTCTCACACAGTCACACACAGTATCTGCACATATGCATGGGTTCGCTTCACACTGTTATAGCCAGGGGCACAAAAACAGTGGAGAAGTTGAGCCTCATGCTTCAACGCCCTTAAGACATCAGCATGCTTCGGTTTGGCTGGCGCCTTCCCGAACCCGAAAGAGTGTGCTTGCATACTCTCTTAAGACCTTCACTTGAAAATTAGAACAAACAAAAAAAATTGGTCATTAATTTTGATGTTTTTGTCAAGGAGAACTTTGTCACGCAATTGTACATCTAACTAAGATGTTTGGTGCTGTATATCTCAAGTGAAAAAATGTGCATGAAAACTATTCATCTCTCCTTGAATGACAACAAACACTTCATTGAAGGATCCCTACTGTTGACCAATCCCCAACAAAGGGGCATAGACTTCAACTACCAACTTCGCCTTGCTTCTAGAAAATGTTTTGTATGCACAAACAGCCAAAATAACATTGTCTAATATTGCCTATCAAAACTAACAAAAACTTCACAAAATGTTCTCATAATATATGCACAAACTGTTCCAAACTGTTTTCGGATGGTAAGCATGCGAACGCCTATAGTTGTTGAGGACATTTACTCATGTTGTTGACTTTCTGCATATAAGTCATAATGCTGAGTCTACCTTTAAACTGTGGAGTAATGACTAGGAATAATTTAAAGGAGAGAGCTGAGTGAGGCTAAAAATATATATAAATATTTTGTCATAAAACAAATTTAAAAAGGACAGACGTGACTGAGGCGAGGGAGACTAATTAATTAATAAAGTATTTGGCAATGGAAAACATATACAAAATAAAACACAATTAAATAAAAACAAAATAGAATTAGCATGATTCAGTGTTTTCACATGTAAAGGTGATTGCTTTTGATAAAAACGCTTTATCTGTCTTCCAAAAGAAAATTCGAAAACGCATTTTATGGAAAAGCGATGTATGTTTCTGTATGATGCACTATACTGCACTGTTGACATGACCAAGTGGCGCAGATTTGGGGCGCGTTCGAGTGCATAACTTTCGTCAAATCGCCTTTCAAAGTGTATTGCATTATGGGGATAAAAGTTGTCCGATTTGCGCCTTACATGTCGACTGCAGGAACTTTACAACAACCATATGATTAAAGGTCATGAAGTTTAATCTGCAATTTTCTGTAGTTGTTCCTCACCAGCTGCAACCTGCGGCCATCGCCTGCATTGTGGAAAAATGAAGCAATATTGCCACAACTCAAATGTACAAATTAAGGTAATATGAGTCTCTCTCTCGCCAATTGCTAGTACACACATACTGTATATTTACAGTTTGTGGGTGTGTGATATGGGGTTTGGATAAACAAACTATTTCGACATTTCAAACTATGGAAACACTGCCATGTTGCACTGAGTCTTGCTGTTGGAAAACCACATCAGTGTCTGACTTTCGGCTGATGCAACTCCCCCGAGTTCACTCCTCCACTTTCGTCTGCAGTTGGTTGGTTGCTTTGCTTTAGCCTTACCACTAAAACCATAGCTAGGATTGTTCGATTTGAGAATGGCGCTCCTCCCTCGCCGCTTTTGCCCGTCACGGGCCATAGACCGGTGCACCACGGCTCAGGTTAATAGAACTCCCTCACTTGCAGTCGGATCGCCCGCATGTAAACATGGCTTTAACGCCTATGTAAACAGAGCACAGGGCTCCTCGTTTTGGACAATCAACAAGTCAGGCATGTCTCTCGAAGGTGTATAGGAGTTTTAGACATTAGTAGTGCAGTAAATTATTTAGCAATATGTCTATGGAAGATCCGTTCTTCGTCGTCAAAGGGTAAGTAGCCAAGGCTTCACCAGATAACGTCAGCTAGTTACTAGTATCAAGTTTGCCATCAAGTCTGGCTTTAGCAAGGATGGCTAACGTTAGCTTGGAACAAAGGGGAATTGTTGTAGTTAGCTTTGTCGCTAGCAAGCTTAGCTATCTGTTTAGTCAGTTAGCAAATTACGTTCGTGTTTCACAGCCCAGCTGTCACAATGGCGAGAGGCATGGATAGCAATTTGCATTTTTGTGGCGCTTGTTGTTGTCACGTTTAACTAACGTTTAACTTGCCCGACTCACTGAGGTAACGTTAACGTTAGCTAGTTAACGTTACAATGTTAGATTATTAATATAAGATCGACAGCTATGGCAAATATTCTAATTTACTTAAAAAATATATATATATATGGGTTGATGTAATAGTGCATGTGTGGTTATATTAATATGCCTTTGTGACTAACGTTATGTCAACTTCAATGTCTTGCCAGCTACTGCTTAGCTATCCCGCCTTGATCATGAATCTCAGTTCCAGTACATTACACATACAGTAGCCAAATTAGCTAACTTAAGTCATTGGACGAAAACGTTTAGTTCTGTAAGTACTGTATTTTGTTAAGAGCCATGACGCGTGGTCTTAACATTAAAACAGATCGATTGCGCTACAGGTTTGGAAGCATAAGGATCTTTCATATCGGTGATAATAAAACTGTTGATTGATACATAAATTGATACACACCTTCCTAAGGTTAGTGTTCCCACATGGCCATATCGCCACGTGTTTACGGAAAACAGACGAAAGACATATTACTACTTACTACCTGTGCTAATTAGCTATCTGCGTCTCCTGTGTGTAAACGGAACACCTGTGTGTAAACGGAAGATGGACGCCACAAACGTTGTCACTGAAAAATACTGTCGGCTGCAACTGTGTTAAAACAGTGTATAGTAACTGTATATTTTGCATTTGTTACATTAAAGTAAAGGCCTTTATATTTCTAGAACCTTACCGCAATTCTGAATAGGCCGTCATTGTAATTAAGAATTTGTTCTTAAAACTGACTTGCCTAGTTAAATAAAAAAATAAAGATGGGTGTATTTGGCTATTTTGTCTGCCCAAGCAAATTTGCTTCTAAACAGACCATGTCAGGTCCTTGGACTATAAGGAATAACGTTAGGTTCCTTTAGTCCAATATTGGGCTACCTCTTAGTATTGCATTTCTATGTGCTTTAGGTAGCTCAATACTGTTTTATTATAGACTTTTTCTATTCAACAAATCTCCAGTGAGGTCCAGAAGGCGGTGAACACTGCTCAAGAGCTGTACCATAGATGGAGTGAGCTGCTGCTGGATCCCAGTGGTGCTTCCAAGGAGGAGGTGGATTGGACCACCAATGAGTTGAGAAACAGTCTGCGGTCCATCGACTGGGACCTGGAAGATCTCGATGAGACCATCAATATCCTTTCAACATAAAATAACTCTTAGTTTAACTTGCATAAATACTGGTTTATCAAAACATTGTGAACCGTGTTTCATCTGTGAATAGAATACAGTACTTTAAAGAGTACAGCATGCTGCAAGTGAAGTAGTTTAATCTTCATAGAGAGTAAAACAATTTGATTATCTATCATGTCTTTGTTGAATAAGCTATTCCTTAACAGTAAATGCAAGTATTGTTGAATCGAACCCTAAGAAGTTCAATCTGGACACAGTGGAGCTGTCCAAACGGAAAGGCTTCATCACAAGCACCAGACAAACTGTTAAGGTGAGTCAGGCCTAAGGCACACAGGCCCGGAAGGATTCTAGTTTAACTTGCACTAGCCATCACACACATATAGTTTGAAGCAGCAGTAACCCTATCAAAAAGAATAGGGTTCCTGAACCTTCAGTGCTAGGACCCCTAATAATTAGAGATGTTGTATTTTCTTTATAGCCATTATCAGCCAATCTGGATATGATGGCTGGTGCATGCCTTTTATTATTACATCCTGTTATTGAACATACTGTGTTTAATCTCAATGCTGTGTTCTATTTCAGGAAATGAAAGACCACATGTCCAGTCCGACAGCCTTAGCCATGTCCGACAAGAAAAACAGACAGGTGTGTAGCTCTATGTAACTAAGATCTTACTGAAGCTATATTTTTTTTTTTACTGTTTGTTACTCTGCATGTAATGATGCAGTATGACGGAATGCACTTTTCAAACGTGTAGCACGTTTTAGCTCAGCAGGTTGCGTACTGCTTTATCTGATCATTGACACTGCAAACAGCCTCCGTTAGTGTTTGTCAGAGAGTAAGTGCAATTGGTATTGGCAGGATCCTCCTCACCATTTCAGTTGAGTGCAGATCTCCTATGTAGTCATTGCTGCGGCACTTCTCCCTCAGGCTCTGTTAGGGGACAGTGGGTCTCAAGGCCCAATCTGGCAACCGGGACTCGACAAATATACCCGCCTGGACCAAGAGCTACAGACGGCCAACTCCCAGTTCATCGAGGAGCAGCAAACCCAGCAGCAGGTATAGCTAATAAAAATGTTTCATGCCTATGTACACACCCCTGTTGATTGCTGTACTTACTAGGTGCCGTATTTTACATTATTTTGAGAAGGAATATTTTGTATTTATATTTTTACAGTTGTATTAGTTGCAACATACTTTGTGAAATGAATAATGTGACATAAGTCAGCGACGTTGACGTGTGTGTGTGTGTCAGCTCATGGCAGAGCAGCAGGATGACCAGCTGGAGCTGGTGTCTGGGTCCATCGGGGTGCTGAAGAACATGTCTGAGAGGATTGGCATGGAGTTGGATGAACAGACAGTGTATGTAAATATCCACTGATACACAACCACAGCAACATTAATCAATGACATGAGTATTAGAGTTTCAGGTCTACACAGATCATCAGGTGCCATATGTATCAAGCGTCTCAGACTAGGAGTGCTGATTTAGGCTCAGTTTAGACTTGTGGATGATAATGAATAAGATTATATGGACAGGGGTACCTGATCCTAGATCAGCATTCCTACTCTGAGACACTTTATCAATACGGGTTTATATCTTTCCTGGTATCTACAAAGCACCATGTCTTCTCTCTTGTAGTATGCTGGATGACTTCTCCCATGAGATGGAAAGTACCCACTCCAGACTGGACAACGTCATGAAGAAGCTGGCCAAGGTCTCCAACATGACCACTGGTAAGTAACGCAGCATAGCCTCTTTATTCACCACCTTTCTACCTTGGTTAAAAATACACTTCAAAATTCAGGAACCATCTCCACTAATGCAAGTTATCAAAGTCTTGCAACTTTTGGAGATGTGAGTTACAGAGGTTACTTAAGTGTGGTATTGTTGTGGATGTCTTTTGATGTTCCCTAATATGCCAGGCCACTTATATATGGGTGGTCATTAAAGATGATATATGCTTGAATTGAGAGAGAAGGCCCAGTCATTAGCTTCCTGTTTAAGGGAATGTCTGTGCAAGACAACTTGGAGTCAGCCAGGATCAGCAGCTGAAGAGGAAGGATAGGACCCCCCCCTCCCCCACACACACACCTCCAAAAAATGGTGGCACCTCTTTATAAGGAAACCTTTTTCAGGAAGCTTCCAACAGGAAAAACTCAGGAGACAAGGAGTCAAATGAAATCGGGTAATTTTTTTTAATGTCAGGATATCCAGTCGGTACTTTTCCCTGGCCCCTAGACTCTGGTCCTCAAGTACCCCCAACAGCACACATTCATGTTGTGGCCCCGGACAAAAACACCTGATTCAACTTGTCAAGGGCTTGATGATTAGTTGACAAGTAGAATTAGGTGTGCTTGTCCGGGCCACAACAAAAATATGAACTGTTGGGGGTCCTCGAGGGCATGGAGTTAGGAAACACTGCCCTAGACAATGTAATAAAAAAATTAAATTTAACCTTTAACTAGGCAAGTCGGTTAAGAAGAAATTCTTATTTACAATGACAGCCTAGGAACAGTGGGTTAACTGCCTTGTTCAAGGGCAGAACGACAGATTTTTCCCTTGTTAGCTCAGGGATTTGATCTAGCAACCTTTCGGTTACTGGCCCAACGCACTAACCACTAGGCTACCTTCCGCCCCACTAGCGCTACCTGCGCTTAGGGTTTTATATTTGTACTTTATTGTATTATTTTTTTCCTGCTGCTTTTTGCTAGTTTTTTTTGCAATCTTCAAGTTGCAACTTTGAAGTTGAATATTTCAGGTCGAAAGACATGGTATTCTCCATAGAACATGAATTCCTAGTAGTTGGACCTCTCATGTCTGAACATGTCTGAAAGCAAGAAAAAGGTCAATTGCTCCTCTCATTGTTTGATACAGTTCACCCGCATTCTTTTCCGCTCGCTCTGTTTTTCTCTCTTTCTCTTGCAGACCGGCGACAGTGGTGTGCTATTGGTATTCTACTGGCCATTCTGTTTGTGGTCGTCATTCTCTTCTTCATCCTGTGATGACCAGACCGTCCACCACGACACACTCCCACTGACCCCCCTCACCCCTGTCTCCGTTTGACCATAGGGATGGACTTTACATGGTGTTGGGGAAACCATCTAAGGTTTCCATTGACATAGGGAGATGGCTATCTAACTCCGACCCCCTTTTTACTTCATACGCTGTATATACAGTGATGCTTCTGTGGCTGCTGCAGTTTCCTCTCAAGCAACGTTCTCAATCGTCGTTTCAGATACCTGCATTCAACTTAAACCTCCCTTGGCGTGAAAGATTTAGTTTCTGTGCATGCACAATTTTAGGTAGGATGTGAATACTAATCCTGAAAATGTTTTACAGAAACCTGTTTGAGGTAAACCAGGGTAGTTCAAACTCCTTGTGGCATTTTAGTGTTAATATTCCGAATATTATGTATGAAGAAGACTAATCATTAGTGTATTTAGAGGGCCTTGTCTGTCGTTTCTCACTGAAAACCCCTACGGCTACCATGGTCATAGTTTTTTAAAATATATTTTGTTTTGTCGTGCACTGACTGTGTAACAGGTTTATACAAGTATATTCAACTTTATATATATATAATCGTAGTTGGTCATAGTTAAAACAAAACACTGACGTAACAAGGAAAATGATATATTGCTAAGCGGGTAGACGTATCACTAACCACACTAAAATGGATGAACTTAATGTTATTGTTTTTAATTCATTTATGTTCTCTCATTTTGTACTTAATGTATTTTTGGTATTTGCTTATACACTATCAACAAGTGTTTAACACCCGCCTGTGAAATCAAGTCACTTCCTGCAATACTGAATGGAAAGGAGCAAAACCATATACTTTTGTATCTCGAACCGGGCTCAAGCTTGATTTTAATGTCTCAATGTGAGCACTCTAATTTTGTGCGAAAAAGTTTTCCTCAAGATGTCCTTTGCGTGCATGTCTTCATATGTCTGGTGTCTTTTAGCCAGTGTTTCAGCCCTTCTAAAGACTATATAACATGCTTATAATCAGTATATGATACGCCCCCAGGCACTTCATAAATACTTGGTACAATTCAATTGGCAAGCTAGTGTCAACAGACCTTAAGTTGATTATCTAAGCTACTAAGCGTCATGCATTTGTTTTTGAATGTGTTATGCAGTTTTTACAAGACCCTTATACCAAAGTGTTAAGTGTTCAACTGAAATGCTAATTGAGAAGCCTGACCTGCTTTCCCCCTGCCAGGAATTAGTGTTAAGGTTTATCAGTGTTACATGAACATGATGTTGGAATAAGGGGAAGGGACTGACTGAGTCACACTTGGGCTGTATTCATTAGGGCACACCGTAGCAAAACATTTTGCAAAAAAATTGTGTTTCTTATTGGAGATGTTCAAGGTAGTCCCTGTTTAAGTCAGTTTTCTGTTTGTTGCGTAATGAATATGGCCCTGGTAGTTGCTGTGCTCTGCATAGCCAGTGCCTTAGGCTGATACTGTATGTATGTTATGCTGGGTCTAGAATGGTTCATTTTGGTCTCGCTTCCCAGTTCCTGCCCCCTACCTTGAAATTACATTTCAAAACGGTAACCAGAGTTCCAGGATGAGTCGTAAGTCAATGGTTGACTGAATATGCAGGCATGTTTTTTTTCTTCTGTTTTCAGTGTGTTCCTATACAGTTCAAGGAGAATGATACTGTTGTGTTAGCCTGGTTACCAGTCTGTTTAGCTAACGTTCCACTCCTTGTACTCTGTGTCATATGCCAAAGATGTATGTTTAGCATGACAGGAGTGGAAAAATGACCAAACAGACTGGTGTTATGTTAATTATCGTAGAAACCTGGTTACAGACTTTGATTCAATAGGTCTCCACTCGTTTGAGGACTTAATGTGAACATAACACATTAATTCACTATTTTAGGTTGAATGTCATATCAATCCTCAGACCCTGAAGTCTTTCTGGGAAATCAAGACAGTAAAACCACACATAAGAGGAATAAGGGTATTGTGATTGTACTACTGTATGAAATATAATGGACACTAGTGATCAAGGTTTTCTCTATGGCATTCTAATACTGATCGTTTTTCACGAATCGGTCTTGACTGATCAGATGATTTTTGGAAAAGGATCTAATGTGAGTGGTCAAAGACCAATTGGTAGAGCAAAAAATCTTAACTGAACTGCCTGTGTAAACGCAACCTGTGAGTCTCAAAAGTTCTAAAAACACTCCTTTCAAAGGTCTTCTAAAGTTAGCAAAATATATTGTATGTCTTTGTCTTTTATGTCTTTGTCTTTTATGAGTTAACACTACGTTCACTGTACGAGAAACAGTACAGTATTTCATTAGTGTGTCATTAGAGGTAGAAAACATTTTAACAATTTGTTTCTCAGTTTACTTAAATGTTTTCATTTTTTCACTTATTGGAAGTGTTATGTCTGGTAGGAAGAGTTTGACTTGGAGTTTACAATATTTGCATTTATTTCAGATTATGGACAATTTGAAGCATGATGGTGACCTAGACAATTATGTACCATCTCAAAATCACTTGTGTTTGTCACAAAAACAAAGTGTGTGTAAACTTTGTGAATCCTTTTGCAATGCTGTATTACGATACAAAGTACCTTGAGCATTAAATACTGTACTTATTGCGCAACCAAGTCCCTGGTGACAGTGATGGGTGACAGGTGGACGAGATGTTTGTGGAGAATGGGTACAGTCCATGGCATTGTAAGTTATGGTGTGTTTTTGTTTGTGTGAAACTGTGTGTTCATGCTCCTGGAGTGTGTGAAAATACTTTTTACCCTTGAACTGTTCCCCTTGACCTCCATGTCATCATGGCTGAGCATATGTAGCTGAAGAGTCCTGAAAATAAAAGGATGCTGCAAAGATTCACTCTGTTTCAGCTCATTCCAATAAAATGATGTGATCAATTTGCTTGATTTGACTTTTTTGAAGGGTATGTACAGTGGGGCAAAATAGTATTTAGTCAGCCACCAATTGTGCAAGTTCTCCCACTTAAAAAGATGAGATAGGCCTGTAATTTTCATCATAGGTACACTTCAACTATGACAGACAAAATGAGAAGAAAAAAAATCAAGAAAATCACATTGTAGGATTTTTAATGAATTTATTTGCAAATTATGGTGGAAAATATGTATTTGGTCACCTACAAACAAGCAAGATTTCTGGCTCTCACAGACCTGTAACTTCTTCTTTAAGAGGCTCCTCTGTCCTCCACTCGTTACCTGTATTAATGGCACCTGTTTGAACTTGTTATCAGTATAAAAGACACCTGTCCACAACCTCAAACAGTCACTCTCCAAACTCCACTATGGTCAAGACCAAAGAGCTGTCAAAGGACACCAGAAACAAAATTGTAGACCTGTACCAGGCTGGGAAGACTGCATCTGCAATAGGTAAGCAGCTTGGTTTGAAGAAATCAACTGTGCGAGCAATTATTAGGAAATGGAAGACATACACGACCACTGATAATCTCCCTCGATCTGGGGCTCCACGCAAGATCTCACCCCGTGGGGTCAAAATTATCACAAGAACGGTGAGCAAAAATCCCAGAACCACACGGGGGGACCTAGTGAATGACCTGCAGAGAGCTGGGACCAAAGTAACAAAGCCTACCATCAGTAACACACTACGCCGCCAGGGACTCAAATCCTGCAGTGCCAGACGTGTCCCCCTGCTTAAGCCAGTACATGTCCAGGCCCGTCTGAAGTTTGCTAGAGAGCATTTGGATGATCCAGAAGAAGATTGGGAGAATGTCATATGGTCAGATGAAACCAAAATAACTTTTTGGTAAAAACTCAACTTGTCGTGTTTGGAGGACAAAGAATGCTGAGTTCCATCCAAAGAACACCATACCTACTGTGAAGCATGGGGGTGGAAACATCATGTTTGGGGCTGTTTTTCTGCAAAGGGACCAGGACGACTGATCCGTGTAAAGGAAAGAATGAATGGGGCCATGTATCGTGAGATTTTGAGTGAAAACCTCCTTCCATCAGCAAGGGCATTGAAGATGAAACGTGGCTGGGTCTTTCAGCATGACAATGATCCCAAACACCCCAAACACCCCCCCCCCCCCACCCCCCCGGGCAACGAAGGAGTGGCTTTGTAAGAAGCATTTCAAGGTCCTGGAGTGGCCTAGCCAATCTCCAGATCTCAACCCCATAGAAAATCTTTGGAGGGAGTTGAAAGTCCGTGTTGCCCAGCAACAGCCCCAAAACATCACTGCTCTAGAGGAGATCTGCATGGAGGAATGGGACAAAATACCAGCAACAGTGTGTGAAAACCTTGTGAAGACTTACAGAAAACGTTTGACCTCTGTCATTGCCAACAAAGAGTATAAACTTTTGTTATTGACCAAATACTTATTTTCCACCATAATTTGCAAATAAATTAATAAAAAATCCTACAAAGTGATTTTCTGGATTATTTTTTTTCTCATTTTGTCTGTCACAGTTGAAGTGTACCTATGATGAAAATTACAGGCCTCTCTCATCTTTTTAAGTGGGAGAACTTGCACAATTGGTGGCTGACTAAATACTTTTTTGCCCCACTGTAGGCCTAGCTCAAGATAGAAATTGGTACTAGTCACAGATATAGAATCAGAATAACCTTACCTGATCTTAACCATTTAGCAGGATAATAAATTATCTGACCTTGTTTCTACTCAGGAATGTGATTCTTCCTGATGAATCAAATCCTGATTTCTAGATATACGATGGTGTCCCGATCACAACCCTTCTACTCCAAGTGGCTCCATATTTTCATGGGATATCTTGGTTGAATAGGAGGTATGTTATGGTTGTAAGAGGAAAATGAGAGCTGGGGTTAATGTCAGTGGGGCCAGCTGTCGGCCGGCAGTGGCAGTTTGAGTTTGAGACGTTGTCTATTGATTCAGACAGCCAACAGAGAGCTTCTCGTTGAACACCACTGAGCAGTGGTTGAACTCAGGTCAAATGACAGATGGCCCTTTCCTCTCATGTTTCCCCTCCCTCCCTGTTTTTCCTTTGTCCGGAGAGGAAATGATTAGTCATCTACACCTGGGTACCCTACACAAACACAGCCCTCAACCCTGAATACAACACTCAGTATCTTTTGGAAAGACAATGGTTTTCATGAAGCCAGACAAGTATAATATAACGCTGACGCCATGTTTTTCCTCCTGACATTGTGATGTTTACACCCCCATGTTCCACTAAGGGCAGGAGCTTCATAGGATCCAGGAAGGGATCGAGACTGCTATGAGGGGATGTTTAGAAGTCACTAATATGTGCAAATCTCCATATAAAAAGAGGGAAATTGCTGAATGTGTGTGTGTGCATTCATATGTGCCTGGCTATGTGAACTTGTGTTTGTACAGTAGGAGCCAGAGGTGTGGACCAGAGTCACAAATTTGATGACTCGATAGAAAATAAAACAACTTGAGACTTGCCTTGGACTTGGAGCCTCAAGACTCGATTTAAACTTGAGACTGATGGCTTCAATTATCTGGCCAGATATTGTAACATTTTGCCACTGGACAACAGATTAGCTATTAAAACGCACTCTCGGCCTTTGATTGGACCAGCAAACTGTCAATCAAAACAGGTCAGTTTACCTACAGTAGTGCAGTGAGAAAGTTTTGGGTGGGTCACGAGTGTCAAACTGAATGGGAAAAAATACATTTAAAAAACCTCAACTTCTCAATTAGAGAAAAAAAAATAATGCATATTTTAATTGGCTAGATATAGCCTACCATCTGTATTTTATATTTATACTTTTGTTTATTCGATCAGGTTACTGACATAGGCCTATTGTCATCAGCATTGGCGCGCAAAGGCGTGCGCACGTGTCCAGATTCGTGATCAAAAAGCACTTGTTTAATTTTCTCCTGTTTTGCCTGGCAAAAACAGAGTAACAGACCTACGTTAATATTATCAATATAACATTCAGTGTGGCAATCTGCAACGGACACATCTTGTCTCCGCGTTCTACGGACAATTCCTTCGACCTCACGGCTTGGTTTTTGCTCTGCACTGCACCGTCCACTGTGGGACCTTATATAGACAGGTGTGTGCCTTTCCAAATCATGTCCAATCAATTGAATTTACCACAGGTGGACTCCAATCAAGTTGTCGAAACATCAAGAATGCACCTGAGCTCAATTTCGAGTCTGAATACTTAGGTAAATAAGGTATTTCTATTTTTATTTTATTTTTTTAATGGGCAAAAAATGTCTAAAAACCTATTTTTCTTTGTCATCATGGGGAATGGTGTGTAGATTGATGGGAGATTGTGTGTAGATTGTGGGAAAGGTCAAAGGGTCTGAATACTTTCCGAAAGCACTGTATGCAAAAATAGTTTGGTGATCAAGAATAAGAAACTGTTTATTTTGCATGCTCACCAGGAATGGGGCATCACACAACAATTACTAGCATAGGCTTACTGGTCTTTTGGAAGTTGATAATGGAGTTAAGAAGCTTGCATTTGGAATTTGTTGTCAAAATAAATTATTACATAATCAACATGTGTGGTAGATAAAATAATGAAAGGGTCTGTCTGGTAGTCTCAATAAATATACACATTTCAGATTTTGGGACCTTGAGACTATAAGGCTCTATCTGCACTAAGCATAGTTCTGAGATATAGAACATCAGTTTTCACATCTCAGATCTCAGAACTGTTTTGTAGTGAATTGTTTGTTCATAACCCATTAAGGTCCTCAGCTTAAAGGTACCTGTGCTTCCAATCTTGAGACATTTGTAAATTCGTTTTTGAAATGTCAATCTAGGTTCAGTCATAGGGTTTTATTTGGCTCTTCTCAATTAGACATGTTCAGTTTTTAAGAAGACTGTAGCTATTTGAATACATACATGATAGAATAACACTATTTTACCAAAGTCAGAACACATGATCAAAGACATTAAGAAATGGATGATGGTCATTATGGTCATGTCATCACTGAACAACGATGTGACATCATTTACTTTAAGATTTCTGACAGTGTTTTTTGTTGTTGCTTGCCTGCCATTATTGCTGGCTAGACTAGCCTAGGACCATACTTAGAGGGAGATGGCAAAGACGTGTTCTGATTGGGCCGTCTGTATTTGTTCAGGCTTGTGATTGGATTACAGATAGAACCTTATAGTGCCAAGTTCAAATGGGTTTATGCAGATAGAACTTTATAGTTGTTCAATTTTTGTACTTAAAATGTACTTTTTCAAAAATAGTACTTTACAGACATATGAAGAACCATCTAAAGATACATGTGACTAACTCATTTTTGACTAAAATGTCAGATAGAACCTTCTAGTCCCAAGGTCTCGATTTGTAGTTGAACAAGTCATTTTATGTATAGATTTTTTTATTTTATTGACTTGACTTGCTCTAAGAATGCACGACTTGGACTTGACTCAAGACTAGACCCGTTTGTTCTACTTTGGAGTCGACTTGAACCTTGTAACTTGAGACTCGAACCTTGTGACTTGAGACTCAAACCTTGTGACTTGAGACTCGAACCTTGTGACTTGAGACTCGAACCTTGTGACTTGAGACTCAAACCTTGTGACTTGAGACTCGAACCTTGTGACTTGAGACTTGGACCTTGTGACTTGAGACTTGGACCTTGTGACTTGAGACTTGGACCTTGTGACTTGAGACCTGCTTGTGACTCGAAAAATTGTTACCTGGTCCCACTTCTGGTAGGAGCACACAGGTAGGGGGTGTCCAAAAGACTGGAGGGGTTGGTGTACTTGGTGGAGCGCAGGTGCATGGTGCAGGATCCCTGCTCCTCTGTCTTGTTCACCAAAAGATGGAGATAGGGGCCAGCTGAGCACACGCTCCCATAGAGAGGAGAAGGAGGAGGGGTTTCACCCAGCCGCTCTAGACAGCTGGTGTCAGTAGCTTTGCAAAGCAGGTTGGGGGCTCGGACATTGTGAATATTGACATACAAGAGAGAGGCAGTCGAGTTGTTTCCTTTGCTGAATTCTAAATGGACAAATCCAATGAGTCACAATAAGTCAGCATTCTATTTACACTGTACATACAGAAGTATGTGGACACCCTTTCAAATTAGTGGATTTGGCTATATCAGCCACAACCGTTGCTGATAGGTGTATAATTTAGAGCACACAGCCATGCAATCTCCATAGACAAACACTGGCAGTAGAGTGGCTTTACTGAAGAGCTCAGCTACTTTCAACATGGCACCGTCATAGGATACCACCTTTCCAACAAGTTAGTTAATCAAATTTCTGCCCTGAAATCTCTGGAGTAATGAATCACACTTCACCATCTGGCAGTCCAACGGATGCCAGAAGAACGCTACCTGCCCAAATGCATAGTGCCAACTGTACAGTTTGGTGGAGGAGGACTAATGATCTTAGGCTGTTTTTCATGGTTTGGACTAGGCCCCTTAGTTCCAGTGAAGGGAAATCTTAACACAATAGCATACAACATTCTAGACAATTCTGTGTTTCCAACTTTGTGACAACAATTTAGGGAAGGCCCTTTCCTGTTTCAGTATGACAATGCCCGCGTGCACAAAGCAAGGTCCATACAGAAATGGTTTGTCGAGATCGGCGTGGAAGAACTTGAGTGGCCTGCACAGAGCCCTGACCTCAACCCCATCGAACACCTTTGGGATGAATTGGAACGCGAGCCGCGCCTAATCATCCAAAATCAGTACTTTAGCTCATGAATGCTCGTGGCTGAATGGAATCAAGTCCCCGCAGCAATGTTCCAACATCCAGTGGAAAGCCGTCCCAGAAGAGTGGAGGCTGTTAGAGAAGCAAATTATTTTGGAACAAGATGTTTGATGAGCAGGTGTCCACATACTTTAGGTCATATAGTGTATATATATATTCTATCTACTTGACGGTTAGAGGTCTGACAGGGTGTGAGTGGTGGTGGTGATATACTAACTCCATGTTATCAGAGGGATTTTGGGGGCAAGGTATTGACCACTCTAACACCTTTCTTCAGACCACATGAAGCCCTGGCTACTGTACACACCTGTCTCCTCTTCCTCCATTCATCCCTCTTTCACCTCTCTTTCTAAAAGGCAAAGAGGCCACTGACTCAAGCGGTGAAAGATGACCCTATTGCGAAACCTATACGGTCGTGAGATCTAAACAGTCATGAGATTTGTAGATGCTGTGAAGATGCTCCTGAGTGGCGCAGCGGTCTAAGGCACTGCATCTCAGCACAAGAGGTGTCACTACAGACACCCTGGTTCAAATCCAGGCCGGCCGTGATTGGGAGGCCCATAGGGCAGTGCACAATTGGGCCAGTGTCGTCCGGGTTTGGATGGTGGCCGTCATTGTAAATGAGAATTTGTTCTTAACTGACTTGCCTAGTTAATAAATAAAGGTAAAAAAAAAAAAATGCTGCTTGTTCTTGAACTGAAGCTGATGTCATTTACATCGAGGAGGACACTTCATGTCAGACCATGCTGATATATCAGATTGTGTGTAATTTGAATAGGGCAATATTAAATGAGAAGTGATTGTATGTTCTGATTCAAGGCATGAAAGAACGCGGGTAGTTCACATTCTTTTATTTGAACCATAGATATAAATAAATAAGAAAATCCATATATTGAATGACAGTGAAAAGTCTCTGTTCTGTGCACACTTTAATACTGATGAAGGATGTGGAATGACTCCTCAAATGTCGATGCTTTCCTATCGTCACGGTCACACGTGTGTAATGACCTCTAGGACCACGTGTTTGCTGTTGAAAGGTCCAAATAATTTACTACACATTTTCCCGAATGGGTCTGTCTAAATTCTCATCAACTTCTCGGATCTACTTTCTCATCGTTTACAACCCAATGGTTTGACAATGTCTTTCTTTAGACAATCAACCAAATATTTTGGCAGTTATTGCTTTGTGTACAATGCATTCTTGTAATGACATTAACAACAAAAAAAACTATCAGCAGCATTGGAAAGGTCTTTGTCCATTAAAGGACAAATCCTAAATTCAGAACCCTGACTGACAACATCAGGGTGTCTGAAAACCAACCAGGAATGACCTATAAAAAAAAAAAAAGGACTGATAAGATAGCCTGGTCCCAGATCAGGCATGACAATGACCGTATGAGTTGGCAAGACGGTATTAACAGATCTTGGACCAGGCTCCTGATAAAAGTGGATGCTTTTCAGTCACAACCGTGACCTTCTGAGTGATAGAACTTAAATCCTATTTGGGTACTGCGCATTTATATGGTAAAATGTAAACAAATATTGATTCTACTTTGTTTGGCAAACACACACAAGCAGAGAGGAAAGTGGATGATCCTTCGGTACAATCAAGACGGCATGGATAGTGTTGTTGATCCACTAGGACCGAGGAAGACAAACAAAATGTACGTTTGAGGCCATGCGTGTTGGGTTTTGAAACGCGGTCATTTTCAAGTTCGTTATTACTGAGACAATTGACCAAATGTAGATAGTTGTGACACCTTATTCTCATCCCATTCTTTGGAGTAAGTCGTACCTTTTTAGCCTGCGTGCCTGACTTTTTCTGCATTCAACAACACAAACATGGTCAAAGACAAGCTGGTTAAAGCACAACTAGACTGGCACCCGGGCTAGTTCCTTGTAACTATTGCAGTAAACAGGACACACCATTGGAAGATACTATAGAGAAATGTGACTTATTCTTGACTAGACTTCCGAACTCAAGACATCGACTCCTTCATTTCTTGTCAGACTTCATCTACTCTGTGCTATCCAGAGTACTTCATAGTGCTTCAGTTCATATCCAAGACATACGTTTATTATTAGTCCAAGACTGAAAAACTCAAGTCTTCTTTTTCAGTTAGGATTATGTCCCATAGTTCCATTCACTCCACAAGGCTGGCTAGGCAAAATTAGCATCTTGGACTCAGAGACTGCAAACTGCTAGGTTTGTTTAAATGGTATCACTTGAGAGATGCTTCCTGTCATCTGTTGCTAACCCACACAAATCCAGATCTGGTTTCTGACTAAACCAATAAAAACATGATTCAATTGCATAAAGATGCATGGAACAATACTGTAGGAGATTGTTATGAGGTATTTAACAGAGGATCTCCTACCAGACTGTATTATTGATGTGTGAGCTGCTGAAACCTTTGTGCATTACCTGTAATGATAAGAAAAAAATATGTTTTGTACTGCTGTGTTTTAAAAAGTGGTACGGTAAGGAGCACCTGACACCAAAGAACTCAAGGAAAAATACACAACAGGACATGAGGAAACATACAGTGCCTTACGAAAGTATTCGGCCCCCTTGAACTTTGCGACCTTTTGCCACATTTCAGGCTTCAAACATAAAGATATAAAACTGTATTTTTTTGTGAAGAATCAACATCAAGTGGGACACAATCATGAAGTGGAACAACATTCATTGGATATTTCAAACTTTTTTAACAAATCAAAAACTGAAAAATTGGGCGTGCAAAATTATTCAGCCCCTTTATTTTCAGTGCAGCAAACTCTCTCCAGAAGTTCAGTGAGGATCTCTGATCCAATGTTGACCTAAATGACTAATGATGATAAATACAATCCACCTGTGTGTAATCAAGTCTCCGTATAAATGCACCTGCACTGTGATAGTCTCAGAGGTCCGTTAAAAGCGCAGAGAGCATCATGAAGAACAAGGAACACACCAGGCAGGTCCGAGATACTGTTGTGAAGAAGTTTAAAGCCGGATTTGGATACAAAAAGATTTCCCAAGCTTTAAACATCCCAAGGAGCACTGTGCAAGCGATAATATTGAAATGGAAGGAGTATGAGACCACTGTAAATCTACCAAGACCTGGCCGTCCCTCTAAACTTTCAGCTCATACAAGGAGAAGACTGATCAGAGATGCAGCCAAGAGGCCCATGATCACTCTGGATGAACTGCAGAGATCTACAGCTGAGGTGGGAGACTCTGTCCATAGGACAACAATCAGTCGTATATTGCACAAATCTGGCCTTTATGGAAGAGTGGCAAGAAGAAAGCCATTTCTTAAAGATATCCATAAAAAGTGTTGTTTAAAGTTTGCCACAAGCCACCTGGGAGACACACCAAACATGTGGAAGAAGGTGCTCTGGTCAGATGAAACCAAAATTGAACTTTTTGGCAACAATGCAAGACGTCATGTTTGGCGTAAAAGCAACACAGCTGAACACACCATCCCCACTGTCAAACATGGTGGTGGCAGCATCGTGGTTTGGGCCTGCTTTTCTTCAGCAGGGACAGGGAAGATGGTTAAAATTGATGGGAAGATGGATGGAGCCAAATACAGGACCATTCTGGAAGAAAACCTGATGGAGTCTGCAAAAGACCTGAGACTGGGACGGAGATTTGTCTTCCAACAAGACAATGATCCAAAACATAAAGCAAAATCTACAATGGATTGGTTCAAAAATAAACATATCCAGGTGTTAGAATGGCCAAGTCAAAGTCCAGACCTGAATCCAATCGAGAATCTGTGGAAAGAACTGAAAACTGCTGTTCACAAATGCTCTCCATCCAACCTCACTGAGCTCGAGCTGTTTTGCAAGGAGGAATGGGAAAAAAATTCAGTCTCTCGATGTGCAAAACTGATAGAGACATACCCCAAGCGACTTACAGCTGTAATCGCAGCAAAAGGTGGCGCTACAAAGTATTAACTTAAGGGGGCTGAATAATTTTGCACGCCCAATTTCAGTTTTTGATTTGTTAAAAAAGTTTGAAATATCCAATAAATGTCGTTCCACTTCATGATTGTGTCCCACTTGTTGTTGATTCTTCACAAAAAAATACAGTTTTATATCTTTATGTTTGAAGCCTGAAATGTGGCAAAAGGTCGCAAAGTTCAAGGGGGCCGAATACTTTCGCAAGGCACTGTAACAGGACATGAGACAGCTACTGCTCTTATAGCAACTCCATGTGACCCATATAGGAGAGCAAATCGTGTCAAACATCTTGATGTGTCTTCAGAAGAATAATGCTCTATTTAGAGAGAAGACATTATTACTGCTGTCAAAGCAAGCAGGCATAGAAATAGCCACAGTCATAAAGCCGATCACACACACTGTCCCTCTGTCATACCCCCAACACCCCAGGTTTCCATGGGGTTTGTGGTTTCTGTGGCGTTGATGGTTGCCATGGCGTCTGTGGTTGCCATGACATTGCCGGTTTCCATGGCATTGCCGGTTTCCATGGTGTCTCCACTGTAACCGGCGGTCCTCAAGTTGCCTAGCGAGGAGGGGGGAGTCTCCTGTGTCGGAGCACGCGGATAGAGGCTATGTTGTCCTGGGTCATTAGGCAAGTCACCAGGTCCAGACTGAGACCAGCCACCTTCTCACCGTTCACCTCCAGCAGCTCGTCTCCCACTCCCAACAGCCCCGCATACAGCTTCTCTGTGCTGCTGTCGCCCATCTCCTCCACGTACACACCTACAAGACAGACAGGATAAAGTACAGGAGCGTGTTGCTGGTAAGGCCACACACACATTTTCACACCTTATTTATAACACACGGACAGGCAATAGTGATACCACAGGAGAGGAGTATCACTACCAACACATACACCTTACTGGTTACACACATTTACACCGGTAGGATCATAGGGGAGGAGCACACACACACGGCTAATATAAAATACAACCTTAGGTCATGTTTTCCTCTCCTGTGTCCTAACACACACACACACAGGGCACATACATTACTAACACACAAACAGCAAAGGAATACAACACTAAACACACATTCAACTGCAGGACAGGAGAGAAGTAAGCAGATGAACAACACCTCGAGCACACAAAAGGGGGACATTCTAATAAACAGCACATGATTACAGAGCACGACATTAGAAAAGACAACCAAAACAACAGGGCAAATCCTAGCCTGGTACCAAACTGTTTCTGTTCATGGCCTAGCCTGGTCCAGACCAATGGCGAGACAATGACCATAGGAGTTGGTAACAGCACAAACAGATCTGAGGTCAGGCCAGGCAGAGCCAAGCTCTCCTGTCCTTATGTACCCGAGTCTGGTCGTCCTTTGCCCCGGGAGATGAGGAAGCCGAATGGGCCGTCGGGGGGTCTGCTAAGCTCCAGCAGAAGGGTCCCATCAGGGAAGGCTTGGGCCACCCTCCCCACAGAGCGCACCCCGCTAGGGCAGCCCACATCCTCCACACTCAGAGCCCTCTGAAATCCCCTACTGGAAAGACAGGACAGCAGAGTTGCAGTGACACATATGGGGCACCATTTGTAGCATGCAATAAATATTCATTCGTTATCACAAAATCCAAACATTGCAGTCTTTGACACAGGCTCAGATGTCACCATGCAGAGTTTGGAGAATGGACATTGCAATCTATGCTCCCAGGTGGTGTCCTGAATAATAGGTTGACCCTTAGATCTTCATTAAGATTTATTTGACCTAATACCACCTCTGCAATACTACTGGATGTGCGCATGTAATCTTGTTGTATAGATTAATCCCGCTCAGTATGGCCATTAGGGTGGTTTCAAACGAGGTATACTGACGCATTTCCACATTACGTCATCCTATAGAAAATGCTATTTTATTTCAGTAATAAGCAATGAAGGTCAATGGAGAGACAAAGAAAAGTGTGCTGCCTCGTGCCATTTCCCGTTTTATAATGTACATAATGAAGTCATTGCATGGGGGGGGGGGGGGTGGTCTGCTCCCTACATTAAGGTCTTTATGGCAGAAGCCCCTCCCCAGCCCACTTCCCAGAGAGCCACGTAGCTCGGTCCATATATAGCAAGGCTGTCATGTCCCTAGCCGATCAGGTTTCTGACTGCCTCTCGAGGACGGCTATCTAAGCGCAAGGCTGGAGCAGGAATGCCCTCGTCTCTGGTCTCTCCTGGATCAGCTGCCGGTCCACTCATGCAGACATACACATGCACGCACGCACAGGCAGTGTCAACAACATCACCCGAACAGTCCGTGTTCAATTTCACCCCTGCTCCCACCTTTCCAAGTCCATAATGATGTGATGTTGCGATAGTCTACTGGGTTCCATGTCTTTTTGTTGTTGTTGGCAGCACCACCACATTGACTCTATTTTTATCTCTCCACTCCGGACACCCCCTCAGACCCAGTAAATGGAAACTATTTGGTTACACAACACATACGGCAGCCGTCCATGCATACCAGAGATATGAGATCAACGGAGACTTGAGCACATGCCAGCATTGTAATCTGCTATCAGGAAGGATCGACGTTGACTTCATTCATAATATTAAATCAGTGTGCAAGTTTTAAACCGTGACAGATATTTGGATGTTAGATAACCTTACATTACTGTAACAGTTGCCTATGTGTATGTTGCTGATGCCATAGCTCTAATGTTGTGTGTGTGTGTGCGCATGTCTGTTAATGTTGTACCTGAGAGCAGGGCTGCTGGGTTGGTCTCCAGGTGTGTACGCACTGGAGCGATCTTTCTTCTTTGACGACTGTAAATTCTGGACTGATGACGATTTCCTCAGCTGCATAAAGGGTGACCCCTGGTGGTGAGAAATTAACATGACAGTAACCCTGTCAGCTTCCACAATATTGGTGCATTTAGATTTCTTCATAAAGCATAATGTTACCAAATATACTCTTTATAGCATAGTTGTGTGAAATCATGTATATTTATACTTCTATTACACACTTTTCTATTCATCCTGTTCCAGTCAACTACAGACAAAGTGGCACTCTCAGACTACTAGCACGGTTCAAATCCATAGAATTCCCTATAATTCAAGAGATACGTTTGACATGACAAAGGAAGGTATTCTGTCACCATGCGTAGGGATTGGAGCGAAGGTGCTTTCCTCAGCTGGCTGGGGTCTGGGCACTTGGGGGTGCCGAGGCTGGGACCGGGGTTGGAGGTGGGGCCAGGAGAGGCCGGGGGGAGGCCACGGGGCTGGAAGCTAAGCTGCTCCATGCTACTGGAGCGCCCTTTACCCAGCTTCCCCACTCCATTTAGGCCGATGGCGGAGAAGAAACGACGCAGAGAGAGCTTGGATCTGCCCTCCCGCTGCTCTGTCTCCACCCTTACCCTCCTGTGGAAAGAAAGAGAGATGAGCAACGCCACAAAAAAACAAAAAGGCAGAGGCTGTGGATCTGAATACAACCACCCTGTTCCGGCCCCATCCCTTCCCCTGGAACCATCTTCCCCAGAGCTAAAGGTCCATATCACATTCTGCACATGTTTCTTTCCCCCTACAGACACATTTTCAGACATGTAGTCACCCTCACTGTCAATCGTGAAAGTAAATTCAGTTCAAGTTTTACCGGTGAAACATCCATGCAGCATCTGCATGTTAACCGTTCTCAATCAGTTTCATGGGAATATATTTATTTACACAGAGTAACCCACAATATCAAAGTGAAGAAGAAAAAAAAGTGTCTGAAAATGAACTACAATTAAAACACCCTATCTGGATAAGTGAACACCCTGAGTTAATACTCGGTGGAACCACCTTTTGCTTGAATTACAGCCATGAATGAGTCTCTTTGAAGACTTCTCTACGAACTTTGCACACCTAGACTGTGCAATATTTGCCCATTCTTCCTTGCAGAATTCTTCAAGCTCAGTCAAATTGCTTGGTGACCGCTCATGGACTGCACTCTTCAAGTCATTCCACAGATTCTCGATGGGATTTAGGTCGGGGCTCTGACTAGGCCACTCAAAGACATTAACCTTCTTGTCTTTCAGCCACTGTACAGTTGCTTTGGGCCGTTGTCATGTTGAAACGTGTACCATCATCCTGTTTTCAACTTCCTGGCAGAGGGCTGCAGGTTCTCCTCAAGAATCAGTCGGTATTTTGCACTGTCCATTTTCCCTGCTATCCTGATAAGTGCTCCAGTCCCTGCTGCAGAGAAACCCCTCCACAACAGAATGCTGCCACTGCCGGGCTTTACTGTAGGCATGATGTTCTTTGGGTGGGAAGATGTAAAGTGCTTCCCCCCCCCCTTGCCACCCTCCCATAGAAGCCAGATTTGTGGACCGCTTGTGATATTGTGGTCGCACACATTGACCAGTCTTTGCCATAAAGGCTTGAAGCTCCTTCAAAGTCATCATTGGCTTCTTGGTAGCCTCTCTGATCAGTCTCTTCCTTCCCCGATCATCCAGCTTGGAGGGACGGCCTGATCTATGCAGGGTCTGGGTGGTGCCATACGACTTAACCACTTCTTAATAATGGTATTAACTGTGCTCCGAGGGATAGACAAAGCCTTTGAAATCTTTTTATATCCATCCCCTGACTTGGTGCCTTTCCACATCTTTCCATAGTGGACTATTTGCTTTGAATTGCAGTACTAAATAGTGGAGTCCTTGATGAACGACTGCTTTTATTCTGAACCAATCAAAGTCACGACAATTGATCACAGATGGAAGCCAATTAGCTTGATTTGTGAACTGGAAGATGGTTGGTTATATCTCAGAAGGTTTGCAATTCTAAGGCGGGGTGTTCAGTTATCCAAATACGGTATTTTACTGTAATTCATTTTCAGAGCTTTAAAAAAAAATAATAATAATCTCACTAGGATATTGTGGGTTACTCTGTGTTAATAAAGCCGGAATGGTCTAATTCCATGCGTTTTCATTTCAGGCTGTAAAGAAACAAAAAGGTGAACGTTCTGAAAGGGGGCGGCGACTTTCTATACCCACTGTAGATCTTCTTATTTATGTAGTGTTGTTTTGAATTATGTACAGTGAGTGAATTTTAGAGCAGAGGGTGTTAACAAACTGTAGCCTACCAGTGTTTTGATGAAAAAATTTGACCATTCGCCCAATCATCCTAAAATCTCATAATAAATGAGGCGGTGTTTGCCTTACATTAACCTTATACCATGCTATTATATTTGGTTGTGTTATGTAGAATACTATCATTATGTGATCTTGCAGACATTGGAATGAGCACCATTCTCCATTCACCACCAAAATACTGTAGCCTGTTCTCTGGGCAGCCGAACGAGTAGAGCAGAGACTGTGCGTAAAGTAGAGAATCTCAGAAGATGCTCAGAACCTTCAGCCCTTTAGCTATTGGCAAGAGGGTTCCAGAAAATTCACACCCGCAGTGAATACGTAAACAAAAGAAAGGTGCAACCTGGACACCATCAAAGCACTCTGGTTAGGTCAAAGATTGGTTCATATCCGTGATACTTTTCCATTATAAATACTTAATTTAATTTGATTGGAAAAACCTTTTAGAAATTCTGTCCGGGAGCTATTTATGAGCAATATGTATCCATTCACTTACTACTATTTGGTCAGAGGAGGTCAGTGTTGAGTTTTTTAAAAAGGCTTCAACTGAGGAAGTGCTCTATTTATGTCTGCACCACCACTCTAAAACCACCTTGTTTGACCTAGTTTCTATAAAAACAGTCTGTGGAGACTAATAATGGCTATGGGCTAAGGCTGGCAGGCAGGCAGGCAGGCTGGCTGGCAAGCAAGCAGGCAGGCAGACAGGCTGGCAGGCAGGCAGGCAGAGCTCCAATTAGATGATAGCTTGGTAAAATGGTAAAATGGAACATAATCTGGGGAATCTAAAACTAGCTTTCTTCAACATCTCTCTCGGAAAGGTATTAGGGAGAGGGACAGATGTTCATTTTGGGTCAAACCTTCACCTAGGGCAGGTGTGGGCAACTCTTAAGAGTGTGCTTTGTTCCAGCCTAACACGTCTACAGTAACTCAACTAATCAAGGTACTGTGATGAGCAGGCCTGGAGTGCTTTCATGCCAAATTCTGCCATATACAAACAGTGATATTAGTGACTCAGCTATGAATTGTAGCCCAGCTCCGAACTCTCGATTTAACCTTGATCTGAAAGAACTAAAGATGGGAGAAATAATGCTCAAAGAATTCCACCAAGCCTACCAGAGGGCAAGGCAATCCTTTACGATCTACATGAAGAACCTAATCATACAGGCTTCGGGTCAGTTTAGAACTAAGCATAAGAGTGTGGTAGAGAGAGGTACCAATACTCACTGAGTTGGACTAGGGCTGTCCTCCCTTTGATGCTCTGCTCTCATTGGTCCCCTGACCCATACATCACCCCCAGAGCGGTACGGGGGCGGGGTAATGATGCTGGTTCCTTCAGGACAGAGCTCTTCCATCCCTGGATGATGATGCTCCACTTCTAGAGGAGAGAGTGAAGAGACTTCAATATTAGTAAGGTGTTCCTAATGCTTGGCATAGTCAGTGTACATTTCTAGTTTTTCCACTCTGTCATTTGCTTACAGTCAGCGAAAGGAAAGCTGACAGTCAGGGAGCATCGGAAATTCCAAAAGCGATGGATAGAGCACTATATAATTGACATCGAGAAAATATAATGAATTTCAAGTGCAGCCCTCCAGACCTCAAGGAAGACCGAATGCGGCCTGCGGATCAAAATGAGTTTGACACTCCTGAGTTAGAGCCTTGTTAGGACTGAGGCATTTGCATGTGATATGATACATTTTTGTAGAATGTTGTTTGTGAAACATGAATTTCTAGCTACATATATTTTTTTTGTGGGGGGGAATGTTGAGTATTTCTCATGCATAGAGACAGAGAGAGAATTAGAGACAGGAGGGGAGGAAGTGTCAGAGAGATACAGAGAAAGACAGAGAGACAAAGAGAGAGACATAGACAGAGACAGGGAGAGTGAGAGAGACAGAGGCCACAGTGGGAACAATCAGATGCTTCACATATCCAATCATCCAGCCTGTGGAAACGGAGCGAACAGGCCTCGGTGGGATTACAGGGCTGGGGCTAGGGGATGTGTGTATGTGCTGACTGCAAAATCCCTGCTGGGACCTGGGTGCAGCACACACACACACACACACACACACACACACACACACACACACACACACACACACACACACACACACACACACACACACACACACACACACACGTATGGATGCACGCTGACACATCACTGACACAAGCAGCATGGACTTAATTACCCATGAGGCCATGCATTTACCAATGGCCACTAGGGAACTAGAGTAAGACTGAAAACATATTCAATTGGAGATTTTTTTTTAAATGTAATTTTCCTCTGAGATGCCCGTACCTTATACTGTTTAGACTATTTGAGTCAATGGTGACTGTGATCAGAGTCTGTGTCAGTAGTCAGGTACAGTTCAGGTCTAATACTTATTTTTAAAGGAATACTTTGAGATTTCGGCACAGAGGCCCTTTATATACCTCCCCAGAGTCAGATGAACTCGTGGACACAATTTTATTTATCCCTTTAACAACTGTTCTGAAAGGTTGTCTGACGGTAGTGAATAAATCGACTGCATTGGAATTCGCCTCCTGTAATCACTGCTCCCGGACCATGATATTAGGATTGAGATTGGGGAGGTGTATAAGGCATTTACCATCACCGCCCATCGATATGTAGATCATGCCGTCACCTTTGACTTCTGCCATTCAGATGAGCTGTGAATATTAGCAACCCATGTCGTTCTCACCAATCCACTGTCCCACACACTGAGGTGCAGTATATAAAGGTACAGTATATTAGGGCTCCCGAGTGGCACAGTGGTCTGAGGCACTGCATCTCAGTGCTAGAGGCGTCACTACAGACCCTGGTTCGATTCCAGGCTGCATCACAACCTGCCGTGATTTGGAGTCCCATAGGGCGGCGGACAATTGGCCCAGTGTCATCCGGGTTTGGCCGAGGTAGGCCGTCATCGTAAATAAGAATTTGTTGTTTAACTGACTTTTCTAGTTAAATTACGGTAAAAAAAAAAAAGATATGAACTATGCATGTATGACTCAGTTGGTTGAGCATGGCGCTTGCCCCGCCAGAGTTGTTGGTTCGATTCCCAGCACCACTATCATTCAGGCATGACTGTAAATCGCTTTAGACAAAAGCAGCTGCTAAATGCAATAGATATTATTATTTATAATTTAACTAGAGACAGCATCCAAGATGGACGCCCGTTGTTTTCAACGTAATCTACTCAAGTTTGCATATGGCTGTTTCGTGGTTGTTGCCATCTTTCTATATCCGGTTTTACTACGCCTGCACTCTAGCACTCAGTGCACACTGGAGAGACAGCAGTATCGGCGCGAGGCCTGCGATGCAGTGCCCTAGACCACTGCGCCACCCGGGAGAAGGGCTCTCTACTTTATAGTGTGTGTGTGTGTGTGTGTGTGTGTGTGTGTGTGTGTGTGTACATTGCAATGGACGTGTTTAACTATACTTATGGGGACTTCAAGTAAACCAAAAATGTTGACCAACTGGGGACATTTTGTTATAGTCTCCACAAGGATAAACGTTATTTCTAGGGGATTTAGGGTGAAGGGTAGAATTAGTGTTAGGTATGTCTGTGTGCATGTGTATTTGAAGCTGACCTGGTGACGCAGGGTCCCCCATCTTCTCTACTGCTGTCCTAGCTGGCGATGGGGAGGTCTTCAGCAGGGAGGCAGGCCTGATACAGGGCATCATTGTGTCGGTGCTGTAAGTCAGCCCCAAAGAGGAACCATACTCCATGAAGTTCGCGCCGACAGAGTGCTTGTTCTGGGGGCTAGGTGCTGCCCCTCTCCCTTGGTCCACCAAGGAGTTCTGGGGCAAAAGGCGATACTGTGGTGAAGGCATGAGTTTGACCACTCGCTGGCCATTGGGTCGGCTCTTGGGTCCTGATTTCAGAGCTGATTTGATGGGCGTTGGGGAAGGGGGAAAGGGGGTGCCCTTGAGGCACGGGGGACTGTTTGTGGGTTCATCTGGGGGCGCAGGGGAGTGAGTGGGAAAACCCACCACCTTTGACTCTGGTTGCTCAATGGGGTACGGGTTGGGTGGCACCACCACAATACCATTGGTTGAGCTCATCGGCGCCAAGCTGTGATTGGGCCTGGGTGCTGGTGGTGTTGGTGGCATCGTGATGGGTGCTCCTTGCCCATTGGTGCCCAAAAGCTCACCTCTCCTACTCCTCCTCTTCACCTTCATTGTCGACACTCGAACACTCCCACCACCTCCACCACCACCACTGCTGCTGTCCGTCTCTCCGGCCGAGCCGAGGCCCATCCCTTCGCTATGTGCCACATCGCCAGGGGTTACCTTCCCAATGTATGTCTCCTTGATCAGCTCGGTATGAACTGTCCGGCTGGGCTCGCTGGGAGCCACCCAGCAAGGCATCAGCACCTTCTCCTCCCCCTCTCTGTTCACCGGGTAGTTCTGCCCTATTGGGGGTGAAGGGTTCTGATGGAGGTTCAGGTTCAGGGGTGAAAGGTTCGGATGGAGGCCTGGGTTCAGGACCCCTCCTTCAAGGAACGTCCCGCACGAGTTGCACTGCCTGTTAAGCGCCTCCTCTTGTGCCACCACAGATTTGAAATGGCTGCCACCGTTTAATTGGCCTTCCTGTGCCCTGTGGGCCTTCTTGTGCCCTCGCTCAATCACTGTTCCAGTTCCTGGATCAGTGTCCCTCCGCCCATTGACATAGGAAGAGAGATTAGGCTTGGATATAAGAAGACCCTGGGCCCTCTCACCCGCCCTCCTTCTCTGGCGGAGCCTCTCCAAGTAGCGCACCTCCGCATCTTTCTCCGACTCGTCCTCGAAGCGGACCCGCGTTGGTGATTGGCCGGGACGTCGGCGGGGGCCACAGGCCGAGTCGC